>NC_058131.1:83812686-83840938 GCF_016433145.1 Gracilinanus agilis
AAGAAAGAAAGAAAGAAAGAAAGAAAGAAAGAAAGAAAGAAAGAAAAAGGAAGGAAGGAAGGAAGGGCCAGTTGTACAGAGTTGTAAATGCCAAACAAAGGAGAATATTTTTGATCAAAGAAGCAATAGGGAGTCATTAGAGTTTACTGAGTAAAGAATTAATATGGTCACACTTGTTTTTAAGGAAATTTAATTTGACTGCTGAGTAAAGAATATATTATTAAAGTACAGAAAGACTTGAAACAGAGAGACTAATTGGGAGGCTATTGTGATTTAGCCCAGGTCAGAGATGGTGAGTGACTGAGCTAGGGTGGTAGCTATGTGAATGGAGAGAAGAGCATGGATCCAAGAGACATACAGAGATGTTGTGGGAACTTAATGGATAACTGCATCAATATATTCTTTGGGAACTTAAGTTATAGTTCTGTGACCTTTGTCATTACAACACACTACACAAGTTCACCCCCACTGGATTAGCCAACACTGCTAAAAGGCTGTCCCTGGATAAAGTCCAGCACTAGTTTCTGTGATTTCAGAGTGCACATATCAACTTCTTGACACTCCCTTTATCTCCTT
This sequence comes from Gracilinanus agilis, assembly GCF_016433145.1. Lineage (NCBI taxonomy): Eukaryota > Metazoa > Chordata > Mammalia > Didelphimorphia > Didelphidae > Gracilinanus > Gracilinanus agilis. The sequence continues at coordinate 83,813,263 of NC_058131.1, forward strand.
GTGACAAACTGTTTGGAGAGTCCACTTTGTCAGGACATTTTCTATTCTATTATTAGTCCAAAGAGCAAAAGTTGACAAAGAAATGTAAGACTAATAGATAACACTAAGGACAAGAAAACTCATTTGGTCTTATAAACTCTCGTGAACTCATCATTAGGTACATGGGAAGAGACATGAAAACAGGAGACTATTTAAGAATAACTTAGGTGGTTTGCCAACTTGAATTTGCCGTATCGACTGAAATGAAAGCCCAAGTACACTTAATAGTAATGGCAGCCAGGGGCAGCTGGGTAGCTCAGTGGAGTGAGAGCCAGGTCTAGAGACAGAAGGTCCTAGGTTCAAACCCGGCCTCAGCCACTTCCCAGCTGTGTGACCCTGGGCAAGTCACTCAACCCTCATTGCCCACCCTTACCACTCTTCCACCTATGGGACAATACACCGAAGTACAAGGGTTTAAAAAAAAATAAATAGTAATGGCAGCCATCTCCTACTCAGAAACAGTCATTCTGGATAACCTTTTCCCTTCGAACTCAACAAGATAACATGTGTTTCTATAGTGAGTTTTCATTACTGAAGAAAGCTAGTTTTGTTTCTATATCTGGCTATCACCCTTATGTGTTTTATTTTAATTTGTCAATCCTTTTGCCCCTTGCAGGCAAGATACCATAAGATGCTTGCTTAATTCCTGAGAAGGGGGCCCAATCCAGGCATATAGAGATCAATTTGAGGCCTCTGGCTAATGAAATCTTCATGGATCCAAGATATGTTTGCATTCTCCTATGTAGACTTTTGCCTTCTTCACAGAGGTACTGGACTTAGTACAGAAATTTCAACAAAAATAAAAGCCTGATATATTCTGGATACTGTGATAGATGTTGGGATAACAAAGGCAAAAATTATCATCTCTACCTACAAGGAGTTTACATTTTATAAAGGAAATAACATGTACAAGTAAATACAGAATATTTACATAGTAATTGCTCCAGAAGGGCACTTCACAAGGAGGAATCAAGATAGTAAATTTTTTTTTAACTCTTACCTTCTGTCCTGGTATCAATTCTACGACAGCAGAGTCACAAGGGCTAGGCAACTGGGGTTGAGTGGCTTGCCCAGGGTGTAATGAGGGAAGAACAGAAATGGTTTACAGACAGGCAAAAGAAGATTTTGCAAAGAGAAGCAGTCAAGGGTCACACAACTAGGGAGTATCTGAAGCCAGATTTGAATCTAGGACTTCCCAACTCCAGGTCTGGCACTCTATCCATTATGCTACCTACTTACCCCAATAGTAATCTTGATTAGTAACTATCTGGAACTCTAGACTAGTGGTATCAAACTCAGATAGAAATGATTTCTATGGATGCACGTGATGGATGGATGGATAGATAGAATAAATTAGAATTGGAAGGTTTATCAGAAGTCATCATATCGAAAACCCTTATTTCACAGGTGAAGAAACTGGGGCTCCAAGAGGTTAAGTGATTTATCTGAGGTCACACAGGTAGTAAAGGACAGAACTGTGATTCAAACTAAGGTCCTCTGACACTTTCCCCTATGTCAGGTTACCCCCTCTTTTTGGTTGTCCCTTCCCTTCCCCAATTTGTAAAACTGAGGTAATAACCCCTCAAACTCTTCCTTCTTTGCCAGGGAGAGGTATCTCATTAAGAGAAAAACTACCCTGAAGCACAGGACAAATAACACAGGCAATCTCCCTGAGGCTGGGACTCAGCAGGAGCACTTCAGCTGTTCTTTAATTCATTATATAGCTCTTGCATGCAGGATAGAGAAAAGGAGAATCTGTTAAAATGATTGAAGTCTTCCTAGTGCACAAGAGCCCTTGTGGGCATTGACATATTTCAGTAGTAAGTTCCCAAATTTCAGTAGTGAGTGCATCAATGAATTTGGTCTGATTAAGCAGTTTGTTGTTGTTTCTGAAGATGATACTAAGATATGCTCTAACATACTTCTTTAGAAAACACATAGCACTATCTTGCAGCAAAATACATCAAAAGATACCAAAAAGCTATTAAAAAAAAAAGAAAAAAAAAGGGAAGGGGGGGAAGAAGGAAAAGGGGAAAGAGAATGTAGCCACCAGAATAAGGACACTATGCCAGCTGCCTGAAACAAATATTGAATGGAAAACAAATTGTTAGCAATGTGATTTGACCCCTAATGAAAGCTAGGTCATATGGTGTCTGGCAGTATCTAGTCTGCTTGGAATCTCCCTCACATAACTTCTAGGTTCTCAGGAATGCCTTTGAAGTCAGTGGGAGATTCTATTTGCCAGAAAGAGAACAAAGTAGCTTGGCCCCTTTCAGATTAGGATAACATGTTGACCTTATTTCAGCAAGCATTCTGTGTATGTAATTGGAAAATGGCCAAAACCTTCTTCTAACTGTAGAACAAAAGACTATCCAGGTTGAGTCAGGAACTCCAAAAACTGCCTGGTGAGCAGAAAGCAGCCCATCTTGGCTGTAATTGTGGACCTAGTGTCAACTTGAAATCTAGAGACCTCAATTCTGCTCCAGTCCCCTGAGAATTCACCCCAAGGGAAGTCCCAGACTTAGCCATTTCAGACTGAATAATACACCTTAAGGTACTTAATGGTCCTAGTTTGGTGGAACTAGTAGATCTAAATCAACTGTGAAGTACTTTTTTGTCCAAGTAGTTCTCCCATTGTGTCAAGGTCTTCTCTCAGGTAGCCCAGCTCCTGGATCTTTCCCTTTTAGTATCTATTGTTAAGTAGACCACTCCCTGATACCCCAGCCTCTGGCTATGGTTTCTTTCCTAAGCCTGTTTGCATCCTGTCAGTACAGGCTAGACTTCTCATTTCCTTGTAGCCATGGTAATGTCAATCAATCATCCTTCCCTGTCCTTAGTTCCCCAAATGGTATATAAATTCTCCAAATTCTATTGTTCTTCAGAGAATCATCTAGAGTGGTAATCCTCTCAGAGATACTGTAGCCAGAGTGCCAGAGCCTTTGGCTCTATGTGGTGATGGAATATTGAACACTATCTCTTTTCTGATTAAAAACTTGGTTTTTCTAACTACTTTAGTAGTTCTGTGTTTTTCCCAGATTAACAATAGGATGAATCAGATTCTCTGTTTTTTTTACTCAAAATACCTTTCCCCTCTCCTCTCTCATAGTGGCTATCTCTAGATGCTGTAATTTCTATCCTTCAAGTCTTTTGTTCAACAGTCAGCAAATATTTATGGATAGCTTACCATGTGTCAAGCAGCCTGCTAAGCACTGAGAATATAGATACAAGCAGAAAGATAGTCTCTGCCCTCAAGGAATTTACATTCTAATAGGAAAACACAAGGAACTGCAAGGGGAGTAAATGGGAAGAAGAGATGAAGAAGGTATGGGCTAGTGAAGGAGCGCCACTGTAAAGAAAGACAAAGGAGAAAGTCAGAACTACAGCCTGGAGAAGAAGGAAAACCAACACTGGCCAAGGGCTCCTCCTTAAAATGGAAATTCTGGGAAGAACCAGTCAATGGAAAGGAGGGGGAATGCTTCCAAAGAGTGAAGTCCAGAGTGAAGTAGAAGTTTCCAGGGCATCCATTGAGTCTGTACTATAGAATTCTATCTCCTGAGCCATCATTATTATTACTCACCATAAAGCTCACCCCACAGAATATATCTGTGGATGAGTTCCCTATTTATCCCTGAATCTTCAGTTTCTAGTTCTCTCTTGAAAGTGCTCCCCTTCTTTCTGGCTACCTTTTCTCCTTACATTTACTGGGATTTTGAGGGGGAGGAGAAAACAGCTGGTAGCAGTCCAGCTGTCTGTCTTCCCTTCCTAAGCTTTGATTAAAAAATTTTTTTGTGGTCACCTATGCTCCCTTCTGGTAAAATGAAGATAAGAATACCTTTATGACCTTCCTCACAAAGTTATGGGAAGAATCCAATGAGACTTCCCTTTTCCTGCTCCCTTTTCCCACTAAATCTAGCTGATGAAATCCCAGAAAGAAAGGGATAAACAACACTGAAAAGGGATTTCAAGTCTTAAAGAAAGCTCTATACTGTGTTATCTTTATAGTAGGTGTGAAGAAGTCCTTGGATCAAAATAGATGAAATTAGAGGTCTACTGGTGACAAGCTAACCAGTCCATAGCCCTGGTCACCCTTTATAAATTGAGGCACACTATCTAAGAAGTGAGTGGAGGCAGGAGATAGCTCTGAAGAGTGTGACTTTCTGTGAGTCAGGAAGAAAGCTAACCCTGGCTATTGGGATTTGTATCATGGAGAGGAATAGATCCAGGGAATTCAACTGAGTAATCCACCTAGCAAAGATAATATAATTAGGAAGAACAGCAAAAAATACCCACAACTTGTATCCATAAGTTGAATCATTATGGGGGTAATTACCACCATATCTAAAGTATTCTATGGATTCACACTCCTAAAACTACAGCTCATTAGCCCCTACCAGTGCAACTAGAGGTAGACTTGAAGGTGCTAGTTGTCACTAAAACTGTCTATATTAAATCAGAAATTTCTTCTTGTGCCACTGTGCCATTTAGAGTCAAAGCATAAGGATGAAAATCATTGTAGAATCTTGTTTTTCTGACTTGTTTAAATGTTCTGTTCATTGTAATGGACTTCTCTTCTAGCAGCAATGTAATTATCCAGGGTAATTCTAAGGGACTTATGAAAAAGAACACTATCCACATCCAGAGAAAGACCTGTGGGAGTAGAAACACAGAAGAAAAAACATTTCCTTGATCACATGGTTCAATGGGGATATGACTGGGGATGTAGACTCTAAATGATCACTCTATTGCAAATATTAATAATATGGAAATAGGTCTTGATAAATGATGCATGTAAAACCCTGTGGAATTGCTTGTTGGCTACAGAAGGGAGGAAGAAGGAGGGGAGAGAAAGAATGTGAATCATGTAATCATGGAAAAATATTCTTAATTAATTAAATAATTAAATTTTTAAAAAGGAAAAAATAAATATTCTGTTCATTAATATTTGAAGAAAAAAACTTAACACCATCTATTGAGGCTCCTAAGCCTGGGTGCTTAATAATACTAGGATGAATAACCCAATTACTTATGTGAGCAGGCAAGAGTATTGAATTTAGAGTCCAAAGATCTGGGTACAAGTCCCAGATCTGCCACATGACAACTCTATGATGAAAGAAGGCACTTTGCTCTGTGAGTAAAGCAGAATTGCAGTAGCTCAAAAAGAAATACAAGATGAACAAATTCAAAAGATATCTCCATCCCAAATGTTTATATGGGCTTGTGGTAGACCCTTATTGGTCTGATCACAGTTGGAGATGTGTACATTGACCTCAACATAGTGAAGTCATTTTTGTTCCTCTTTGAATATGAAGAACAACTATCACCACCACTACCACTCAGTGTAATAACTTCTAGTGTTAGAAATCTTGTTTTCACTCTTTTCTTATTTTATGAGACCAGTAAAGCAACAGGGCTACTTGCTTCTTATTCTTTACTCATGCTACATGATTAATTCACCTTATTTTGCCCTCATACATATCCTTGATAAGAACAGTGAAATCCATAATGGACTCAAAAGTGGCCAGCCTGAAAATCCACATAGAAGAAATCAAGTGGAGGAAGATAGCACATTTTTCAGCTTATTAAACACAACTGAATATCGTAATGATCAGACTTATTGAATTATATCATCATTATACAACATTTGGACCTGTATTGCAGGTAAAGGAGTTGGATACAGAACTGAATTTTAAAAAAAGAAAATATTTCGAATTGCATTTAGGACCTTTAACAGACAGTTCATTCATTCAATCAATGAATCCATCAACAAGGATTATTGAGTATATAGTATGAGCCAGGCATTCTGCTAAGGTTACAAATAGTTAGGTGACCAAAGACTCCAAGTGAAAGTCACAGGACCCTTTAAGTCCAGATATCTTCCTCCTGATCGGCTTGGCAATATATCATTTGGACATCCCCTGGCAAAGGCAAGACAATCTCAATTGGTAGACATTTTAATAAGAGGTGGGCCAAGAGTTCTATACTCCTCCCTACTACCTCATTGTTGGGAGACTAGGGGAGGCTGCAGCAGGAGGCTACAGGAGAAAATTGGGTAGTCAGGACACCCAGCTGCCTCTAGCAATCTGGGTCAGAAAAACCCATGATAATTTTCCTGGTTTAGTCTCCCCTTTGCAAACCGGGTCACCCCCAAATTTGATGAGGGGAAAAGCAGGGGCAAAGGTACATGTTCCTTTTGGAGAACCTAACTTACTTTGGCTGATATCTGTTTTACAGGATGCAAAAAAGCAAGGGTACCCACCCAGGAAGATAATTTAGGAGCAGAAGTAATTATAATATTCCTCAATCAGTTTGAACTAAAAGAGGTTTCTCTTTAAGATAGAATAAAGATGGGAATTTCAACAGAAAGGGATATATTGCAAATTGATATTTAATGTCAAATGATACAGAATAATGTTAATTTTCCTTAGAGTCAACCCCCTCCCCCCAGGATGTCCAGTGGGCATTGTTACCAGGCTGTCTATGGAGGAGCAAACCAGATCCAGTTGGAAAGTGGGCAGGACAAACTTTCCAAGATCAGCAGTGGGGTCAGCCTCTGAGTAACTACTGCACTTCTTGCCTGAGTGAGATTGGGAGAATGAGATTTAAAAACAGAGAAAAACAAATTGTCCTCAATGGTATGATCCAGTGAACAAAATAACGTGAAGGAAAACAATCTGGAAAGACACCATAAGTCTAATCAATATAGTGATCAATCATGACAGCCAGTAAAGAAGACCTTATTAGGGAGGCCATGGAATATGGAGATAGAATGAGGAATTCATTGTCAGACATGGTAAATGTGATAATTTATTTTGTTCAACTTTACTTCTGTTACAAAAGTTGGCTCCACTTTTTTTCATAATAAATCCAGTCCACAAATGTCCTCTAGCCCTTCCTCACCATCCTTGAATCACAGAAGATGTAGTCAGGACAACCAACATGTATATATAAACAGTCTTTCATATTTCACCTTTCTGTTCACTTAGTGGAGGTAACATTCACAATTTATTTTTCTAGCATTAATTCCCTGGTTCTGTATAATGTCCTCCTGGTTCTACTCATTTCATTGTTCATTATCTCATGTAGTTCTAAGTTTCTTTAAATCAGTCTGCTTCTTTCCTTTGACACACAAGTATTCCATCACAATTACACACCACAAACCATTTAGCCATTCTCTAACTGAAAAGTAAACTAAACACATAGAAGATTTGTGATTCATGCATGTATTACGTCTTTTTCTTTGTATATAGAAATCCTTGTTTTGTTTGGTTTTGTAAAAATTTGAAAAATCATTACAAAAAATTTTTAAAGATAGCTCCAGGGGGCAGAGCCAAGATGGCGGCTTAGTAGGAGCCAAAGCTTAAAGATAGCTCCATCCTGTTTCCTCCCACACCTTTGGCAAGAGAGAGAGAGTCATTGGGAAGGGATAGCAATGTAAAAAAAAAAGGGTGGGGGGAATAATTTTAAAGAAAAACATTCAAAAATGTCCCCAGTGATGCCATATAACTACAAATCTTAGAACACTGGTCTCAAGAATTGCAGCTGCCGGTGACCTGGAGGCTATTGGAAGGATGCATGTTAAGTGAAAGAAGTCTGTAGCATATTTTGCCCTTGATGCCTTACATACAAGAAGGAAAATAAAATGCATGTCAGGTTCATAACTTTTTTTAAAAGGGTCGCCACTTTGCTGCATTGAATAATAGTATTATGTGTTGACGTTGACATAGGACATTATGTCTATGAAATCATTTGAACTTCATAATTTAGGTTTTCCTGTGAGGTACAGGGCATAAAGGTGATGATCACCATTTTATAGAGATGAGGCACAGTAATCCCACCTAGTAAATAGCAGAAGCAAGATTCAGGAAGACCATCCCCATCTTCTGACTTGAAGTCCTAGTGCTCTATACACGATGGCTCACAACCCTGTTTTATCAAGCCAAGGCAAAGAGCATTTAATAAAAACCAGGCACTTAGTGCTAAATTCTGGAAATAGGAATAAAAGCAGAAAGAAAGACACATCCTCGAGGAGCTTCTAGTGGAATAAGAAAACACATTAGCTAGTAGGGGAGAGGGTGAGTGTAGAAAAGATGGGCAACAGTGAGGTCATGATGGAGAAAAGTCCAGAGTCAAGAGTTGACTCTGGACAGTAATGAAGACATGACGGTCCTGGGTTTCTTCCTTAAAATGGAGGCTCTAGGGGGAACTGACTGATCAGAGAAAGGGACTGAAGGAATAGAGGTCACTTCCAGGGTAAAAAGACCAATGGGAGGGCTGCTGAAGGATGAATGGCAGACAAAGTCCAGAGTCAGAAAAGGAGCCTGGAGAGTAACATGGTACCTGAATGTTTCTCTAATCTCCCCGTGGTCTGGTTGGAAGTCATGATGCAGAGCCCCAGGATAGAAGCATATATCCGCTAGGTCTTGGGAAAGTGGCCATTTGTGGTAGGTGAGGGAGAATAAAATTTCATCTCTTGGTTTAGTCTACAACAATCATTTTGTAGCTTCGGGTCTCAGAGTGCAGGATCTGATTACCAGATGATCATTATTTCAGCTTGCAGAGCAGCCACTGTTGTTATTAGTGACTATAAAATTACTGCCTGATATACTTTCCAAATCTAACCACAATATTGTTTTCAATGATGACTCCATTCCCTACAGCCCTCCCTCGCTGGGGCTGTACAGAGACTCTATACTTTGCTGACAGCTGGTAGACAAAACCAGTCAACTTCAGGGAGTATTTTATTCCACAACTAATGAGGGCCATTAAATTATCCTAATTTTTTACTCTTGGCTGTCTCTCCTGAAATACCCAACTAGACAGAACTAACCTAATGTGGTACAAGACTAGATGCTGAAATATGAAAAGAGTTCCACATACTTTAAACATGGAATGTGACTTGAAGAGTCTTTCTATATAAGAAAACAGAATAGTGTCAGTATATACAATACACATATTTCTCTGAATTTTTCTCATTATAATTTCTTAAGGTGTAATGATATTCCACTGCATGACTGCAACATAATTTGAAGAGCACTGGTGATAAAAAGATGGATTTAGGGGGCAGTTAAGTAGCTCAGTGGATTGAGAGTCAGGCCTAGAGTCTAGAGGTCCTGGGTTCAAATCTGACCTCAGATACTTCCTAGCTGTATGATCCTGGGCGAGTCACTTAACCCCCATTGCCTAGTCCTTACCACTCTTTGGCCTTGGAACCAATACTTATTTTCTAAGATAGAAGATAAGGGTTTTAAAAAATAAAAAATAAAATAAAAAGATGGATTATTTTTGTGGTAATAAGGCCCTTATAATCACACACAAACACACACACACACACACACACACACACACACACACACACACACACAAAATGGTGCTCAAGTTTATTGTGGGCAATTGGGTAGAGCATGCTTCTACCCAGCTGGATCCTAGCAGTGGTGAAATCGGGCTAGTGTAATAAGATCAGGCACATTGAACCTACTTTTCCCCTTCAAGTATGGAAGGACACCAACAATGATGCTTACAGAAAGAGAGAGAAAGGCCTTCTCCGTTCCACTTGCAGATTTTCTAAGACCTTCCTCAGGGAAATCGCCTGATAATTAGCAGATAAATAAATAGATAAATAAAGAAAACAGATAAATAGTTAATAGCAGAACCAAGCCTGACCTATGCACAAAGAAGAATAAAAAGTCAGACAGCCTCTTATTAATATCACTTTTTCAGGTTCCTTTGATAGCCTGGATCTGTCTCAAAACAAGTTTTTGACCCTGGAAGTCTGTAGGCTGGGTAGGTGTGGGTGTGAGTGTGGGCGAGGGTGTTCTGTGTTGTTCCACTTATGCATGGAATGGAAAATGATCTCTGCAGACAATACACAAATGGCTTCTCTCTCTCTCACAATTCAATTTACTCAATATTTATTATGAACCTGCACCAACAAGGACAACGCATATTTAAGTGGTGTTTACTTTGGTTGCCTTCAAGAACAGAATAACTGGAAAAAGAAGATGGGTTGATAATGTGGTGAGAGTTAGAAATAACCACTGGGCAGCCCACATGCCCCAGTGGTATCCTTGAGGTATCCAGAGAAGATGAGAGAGACCCCTCTGCATGTTGAGTAATTACCTAATATAGTGATTTTATGGGAGGACATGGACAAAGAGTCAACAAGCTGAGTAGGAATGAATGGTTACAACCTATATTATTAGAGGCAACACCCATGGGGACTAGAGCTTGGGTTTATTGGAAAACTGCAGTGTAGTTTTAAAATCTACTAAGTACTTTGTAAAACAATATACTAGGAGCAGTAAAAAATCCCTAAGAAGTATATAATTGAATCCATACCCTAAAAGAGTCCTCAATCTCCTCAGGAAGAGAGGACTTAAGACACGGGAAGATCATAGAAAATCATACAGCAAAGAATATTATTGTGCCCACGTAGACTACGTGGAAGCTGACCTCTTCTTAAGCAGTAGAGAGTAGGGCTTCATTTTCCATATGAGCTCAAATACATGGGATAGAATCAGTTGTAAGTATTGAGATATTTCTTTCTTCCCTTCTCTCTATGGAAACACACTGGTCAACAATCTTCCCTTCTTGTTCTTTGGGTCTAAAGACTTGGATTTGAAATGTAGCACCCTCTCTGGACTAATTTTTCCAGTCCCAACTCACACTAGGTTCCCTAGAGGAGAGCTGACTTCTCCTCCCTCAGAGTTGGAGGCACAACCTTGAGGAATTATGACTTCTAATACCATCGTACAAGAACTCGCATCCGGTATGATCCCCCTCAATAGCCATCAACCAATTAATATCAATTACCTTTTGCAAGAGAAGATATATAAAGGACAGAAGTTATAAAAACATCCTCCAAAGCAGAGATGCATTCTCGCCTTGCAAATTCAAGAGTGGGAGAGTGGGCTCAAACTAAAAGCACAATTATAAGAGATACATGAGGCTGTAAGACTCCTGGTCCTGAGCATCCTTTTCTCCCTTCTAAGAATCTCCACCAAGTTTGTTTTGAACCAAAGTATTGGCAATGTGCAAGTCACTCTCTTGCTAATAAATCAGTCTACAGCTGGGCTAGATGAGGCAGATCAGTCATTTCTTGTGCTGGCTTCTCACCAGACTTTGGTGCTGCTGATACTGGTTCCAGCAGTCGCTGCTACTGGTTTCATTTATTGAGGGGACTTCTAATGGCTTTTTCTACCTCTCAAAGGTAACTCAGATCCTGGAAATTAAGATCCTATGAGAAAAAAACACAACAGAGATAGAGATGTTTTGTGTTCCTGGTCACCTGGCAGGTGGGTTGGGAGATGGACATGCAGGGAGGCAACAGACATTTATTAAGTGTTTACTGTGTGCCAAGTACTATACTACATGCTGGGGATACAAATTCAAACAAACCTTGCCAAGGGCCTTTCACTTGAATGGGGGAAAGCAACCTATAAATAGGGAGCTGAAAAGCAGGGAAAGAGGGAAGGCTTACCTACCTGTACATAGAACTCCAGAAGTTAGCACAGCTGAGAGAGAAATGAAAGTTAGCCAACCTGAGACCCTCCCCCAAATGGAGGAACCAAGAAGAACTACCAATGGGAGATGGAGAATAGTACTACAGAGGGTTATCCCAAAATCAGAAACCTATAAAGAAAGATGTAAGGAGGTCCCAGGCACTGAGGTACATATAATGTAGAGGTCCCAAGAGGTAGAACCATGGCAGGAAGACGCTTTCCCCTATGACAGTAGCTCTCAACAATCCCTTTCACTCAAATGCCTGACTTCTGTAAGATTATTTTTCTTATATATCTCCAAATATCTCGCTTCTGGAATTAATAGACTGTATGACCCAAGGACAAGTAACATAAACATCTGTGACCCTCAAGCAACTCTAAGATTGCCTCCTGACAGAGATGGGTTGCATCTTGTGGAAGGAATTCCCAGTTAAGTAAATCACAAACCTTTGACTATTGGTCTCTAGGTCCAAGTAACTATTACCTCTTTCTGCACCCGGTCCTGGGGCTGTTGCTAGTAAATGTTAACAAAGGCCACAGTGTCCAGCAGGTATGTAAGAGAGGCCCTGGGATTCAAAATAATCTGTCCAGAAAGAAATGCTTTCATAGGTCAGAACTGCAAGCCATTTCTCAGTGCTAGTGGATCATTAAGGTGGTTCTAATATTTATTAATAGCAGACCTCCAAAAGTATAGCTGAATAAATAGCACTACTTGAATATAAAGGAATATAACTATGCTAGAAGAAATAGTTGGATAGGTTGAATACTGAGAGGCAAGGAAATACTTACCTGAATGGATATAAAATGAAGTAAGTAGAAGCAAGAAAGCAATCTACACCAATGACTACAATAATGAAATGAGAAAGAATCACTACAAAATAATAAAAAATGAATTTTAAAATATTATAGAGAACTCACATGAGTCCTGAGAAGTATGTCAAGACACTTCCCTGCCCCACTTTTACAGATATGGGGGCTCACAGTGTGGAACATTAGATATATTGTCAGATTTTCTCAATATATTGATTAGTTTTGCTGATTTTTTTCTCTACCTCATTTCAAAAAATTGTTTTAAAAAGATGTTTATTATATGGTATGGCTTGTCTTGGAGAAGGGGAAGTAGAAAGGAAATGTGGGAAATATAGGCTGTGTAAAAACAAAGTACATCAATTTAAAACACTTTTTAAGTTAAAACACATCATTATCCTGTTTGGCTAAAAAAATATAACATAAACACATAACTACCTATTCAATTAAAGTAACAAACCAAGGCAGCAGAAATGCTGAAAAGTAAACATAGGTTGTAGCCAAGGAAATTTTTTTAAAATTTAAATGAATTACATAACTGTATAATAGAACAAAGCCAGTCTTATCACAAGGTGAAAAGGGAAAAAAAAGAGTTAAGATTACCAGCTGTTTCCAGGTTCTTTCTTTTACAATTTCCCACCCATTTATAAGGTCTGTCTCTGCCAGTACTGGGAGAGTATGGGTCAGGAAGCTTTAGCTAGCTCCATTAAATCACTTCTTTCAATTAAATTTTTTTTTTACATTTTAATCTAATTTTTAATAATCATTTTCTGACATTTGCAAACCATGTTCTCTCCCTCTCACCCCTCTCCAAGACAGCAGGTAACATGATATAGGTTGTACATGCGTTATCATACAATAAATGTTTCCATGTTCATCATATTGTGAAAGAAGACACATATTGCTTAAACTAAAGAAAAATTCATGGAGGAAATAAAATGAAGAATGGCATGCTTCAGTCTGCATTCAGATAGTTACTTCTATGGCAGTCCCTTAGAGTTGTCCTGGATCCTCATGTTGCTAATAATTGGTAAGTCATTCACAATCGATATCGTATGTTATTGCTCTTACTGTGTACAATTTTCTCCTGGTTCTGCTCATTTCACTTTGCATCACTTCATATAGGTCTTTCTAGGGTTTTTTGTGATTGTCTTGTTTATCATTTCTTATGGCACAAATAGTATTCCATTCCAAGAATATGCCACAATTTGTTTAGCCACTTGATGGACATCCCTTTGGTTTCCGGTTCTTTGCCACCACAAAAAGAGCTGTTATGAATGTTTCTGTATAAGTAAATCCTTTTCCCCTATCTCTGAACTCTTTGGGATATAGATCTAACTGGGTCAAAGGGCATGGCTCAATTAAACTAAATAACTAATGGCTAACATTTATATAGACTTTTCTATATTCTAGGGACTGTGTTAAGCACTTCACAATTTTTATCTCATTTGATCCTCAGAAACAACTCTGAGAGGTAGGTGCTATTATTATCTTTATTTTACAGATGAGGAAACTAAGACAAATAAAGTTATTTGGTCAAGGTCACACAGTTAATAAATATCTGAGGTCAGATTTGAACTAATTTCTTCCTGACTCTAAGACTATATTTCTAAGGTGCTTCCAGGACAACTAAATCCTTCTATTAGGGTCACTTAATTGAAGTAAGTTCTTGGGTGGTCACCACTCACCCAATATACTTTATTTCATAGGACCACAAGATCACAGATTTAGATCAGGAAGGGACTTGAAATGTTATTTTTACAGGGGAGAAAACTGAGGTCCAGAGAAAAATGACTTGTCCAAGGTCACACAGCTCAAGTAGTAAGCAAAAAATCAAAAGTTTAAATCTGATTCTTTTGACTTCAAATCCAGGGATCTTTCCATTTCATTTTGTCCATTTCCTCTCAGGTAGAAATGTTCTTTGTTGTATCTAGTTGTATTCAGTTGTATCCTACTCTTTGTGACCCCCTTTGGGGCTTTCTTGGCAAAGATCCTGGAGTGGTTTGCCATTTCCTTCTCCAGCTCATTTTACAGATGAAGAAACTGAGGCAAACAGGGTGAAGACTTGCCTAGGGTCACTTAGCTAAGAAGTATCTAATGCCAGATTTGAACTCATGTTTTCCTGACTCCACACCCAGCAGTTTATCCTGTATCACATAGCATTGTTCTTTCTGGATAAGCCAAAATTTTAGGGAAATCCTTTTCTAGTCATTCTAAAAGTTCCAGAAGAAATCCCAATAGCACATATTGCCAACTCCCAAGGCCTTCCATCTTCATATCTTCCTTTCTCCCCTGCTTCTTTCTCTTCTATGATTTCTTTGTCTACACCTGAAGATTCTGGCTTACCAGTAGCTCTCATTGGCACCCCAGGTATTGCTTCTTTCCCCTAAGAGTGCTAAGTACCAATCTTGTGTACTTATGTACAAAATTGTGAAGTCAATAGGTGGCACAGTAAATAGAGCACCAGGGCTGGAGTCAGGAAGACCTAGGTTCAAATCCAGTCTTAAACACTTACTGTGCAAGCTTAGGCAAGTCATTTAACCCTGTTTGCCTCAGTTTCTTCATCTATAAAACGAGCTGGAGAAAGAAAGAGCAAACCACTTCAGGGGCAATGAAGCATCAGGCAAACCTGAAAAACAACTTCCTCTTTCTTGGTTTGGTTCTTTTATAAGTTGAAGTGGGTTTTTCCTATGATCCTAACCCCAGAGTAAGAATCTTAAATTTAGGTTTAGAGTTAGAAACAAAGTTGGAATTCTTCATACATGTGAATCACCTATTCTGTCATTAGAAAACTGATAAAGTTGATGAAGTTGAAGTTGAAGTTTAGGAGGTATTTACATTTCAATAGAGGACTCAGACCCATCCCTCTTAACCTGGCTTAGAACTAGAGTTAACCTCCTCACTCAGCCTCCTCTTTGATGTCTCTAAAGCAAGAATAGCAAGTGCTTTCACCTGGGTTGGAGAAGTGTTTGGGCATGATGGAGCCAGGACAATACAGAGAACAATTAGGGTAGAAGGTATCCAATATTTGGTAATGGCTACATATGGAATAAACCAATAGCTAGGGCAGGAAAGTAAGAATATTTATCTGCCAGAGGAAAGGCCCAAGAGTCATCTTGTCTTGTAGGCTGGCTTTGGGAGTGGGCTGGCTAAGGGGGCAGTGTTAATCTTCTTAGGAAAAGCCCCAAGTACATAAAAATCAGCCACAGGAACAGGGGAGTCTTTGTATTGCTCTAAGAGAGGAATACATACCCCACCATACATACCTCTCTTCCTGTCAGTGCCCTAGGGCAAAGCCTTACAGACCTGACTCTAGTTACCCTTCTGCCCACTTGTATTAACTACCCTATGGAAATTTGTTCACCTAAAATAGTCAAACTACAATTTAGCACTATGCCCTCTTTGTTCTTCCCTTCACTGGACTCCATAAACCAGTTCTATAATCCATGTAATGTAAGTTGTTATTATTAATGTTTGAGAAAAAGGTAAAGATGAAAATAGGTGAAGGAGTGAACTGCTCAAAGGGGTAGAAAGCCCATTTCTTCATTTTTTTCCCATTGCATTTTGTATTTCTCATGTACCTGTGGCAGCTGGAAGATTATTAATCTCAAAATCTGACTCATTTTGAACATGCCAAAAAGGTGCCACATAACAGAAGGAAAGGGTAATTTAATTTTGTGGACCTGAGAACAGGCAGTCTCCATGTTCATTAGGAGTTAGTAGACTGTGATGGGTGTGGGGATTACACAATCTTTAGCTGGACTTAAATGCAGAGCTGGCAAATTCCTGGGAACAAGAGGAACCATGGAAGAAGGCCAACATCTCTAATCATCTTGGCTGCAGTTATCCCAGGGTTAAACAACAAAAGGATGATTTTTTTTTCCTCCAAAGAAAAGTTTAAGATTTTCTTGCTGACTGAGGCATATGTAGGAAAATATTTGCTTCAACTCGTGAATGTTTTTATTGCTCTTATTTTTGTTATTTCTTCTTATCAGTATCAGTAAAGGATTGAGAGAAAGTAGAAAGCTGTACTTCAATATTAGACCATCACTGGCATTTCACTCTTCCCAGAATGGTGATTTTCTTAATTTTGCATCTCCTAAAAGGTGTGGGTTTAAATCCTGTTGCCTGTTCCGGAGTCATTTTGCATTTTTTTTCCATCGCCATAATTAAAAAGCAAAGCAGGGAGGGGTGGGGCTGGTACTTTTATCCTAGGAGCTCATAGCAAGTGGAAGAGTTGATTATATGTAGCATCATATGAGAAAGAGCGTGGGAACCACAAGAAGCTGCTGCTTTGACTAGGAGAGAAGGGGAATGGACTTTATTATCTATTTATCTAATTAATTATTCCTTGGTCCATAATAATATTGTTCTTCTTTTACTTTTAGAGAAATTTAAGCATCTGGCTGCCTATCAATTTTTTTTTTTTTGTCCCATGATGAACAGGGTTGGTGCTATTCATATGTGAAGCAGGTATCCAACCTACTTGAGGCAGCTAGGTGACAAAATATATAGATAAAGCAATAGACATGGAAATCAGGAAGTTGAGTCATTTCAGTGGTGTCTGACTCTTCATGATCCCATTTGGGTTTTGTTTGTATTTTTGTAACCCTTACAGTCTGGTCTGTTTTAGAATCAATGCTGTGTGTTGGTTTCAAGGCAAAAGAGCAGTAAGGGTTAGGCAATGGGAATTAAGTGACTTGTCCAGGGTTGCACAGCTAGGAAGTATCTGAGATTAGATTTGAACCCAGAACCTCCGGACTCCAGGCCTGGCATTCTATCCACCATGCTACTTAACTGCCCCTGTTTGGAGTTTTCTTGGCAAAGATACCAAAGTGTTTTGCAATTTCCTGATCCTGTTCATTTTTGATGAGGAGGCTGAAGCAAACAGAGTGAAGTGATTTACCCAGGATCACATAGCTAGTGACTATCTGGAGTCAGGAAGACCTGAGTTCAAATATGGCCCCGGATATAGCTCCTAGCTATGTGATCCTTGGCAAGGCATCTAACATTTGTCTGCCTCAGTTTTCTCAGCTGCAAAACAGGGGTAATAATAGCACCTACCTCCCAGAGTTGTTGTGAGGATCAAATGAAATATTATTTGGAAAGCAGCTTGTAAACCTTAAAGCACTGTATAAAAGCTAACTTTTCTTAATTTACATCTGCCTCCAAACATTTCTCCCACCCATTCTTCCATTCTACCATGGTAGATAGTTTTTCTCTCTTACTTGTCCTACAAATCCCCAGCATTTGTCATCACATAGAATGACAAGATTTTAGGATTTAGAGTTGGAAGGGTCCTTAAAGTTCCCATAATCCAGGACTCTCTTTTTACATATGACAAAATCATGAAGCCAGTAAACAATGATAACAATAATGCTTGTAAAAGAGTTGAGGTTCAGGTCTTCTGACACAAATCCAGTACTCTTTCCTGTTTTAAACAAAGACTGAGGCATTATCTCCAGAATACTTTCCTTCCTTATCTTGCCTTTACCTCCTTTAACTACAGACTGCTGGTCGAAAAGTCTTAGAGAGATTGCAGGGCAACGGTTTGTTGACATGGGTGCTTTGGCCATGGGCTACTCCTTGGCCCACAATTACCCTTCAGTCTCATCTGTATTTGAATAAAGACAAGACTCTACTCTACTTTCTTCTAGGAGACCAGGAAATCCTTTTAGTTTCCTGCCTGGCTATGCCAGTGGGTAAAACCATCCCACTTCTTTATTTCTACCATTGAAACAATGTGCAAACCATCTTTATTTTGTTTTACTTTATATTTTGGACACATTTTCCTTCACTCATGACCTCTGGGGTCTCTTCTGGGCCAGGAGAGCATCCCCTGGGGAAGTAGTATGATAATACTGGACCTGCAGGTAGCAAGTCAGTTTCAAAATCTTGTTTCTGACATTCAATAACTTTGTGTTTTTTTGTTTTTTTTTTTTAACCCTTACCTTTTGTCTTGAAGTCAATACTGTGTATTGGCTCCAAGGCAGAAGAGTGGTAAGGGTGGGCAATGGGGGTCAAGTGACTTGCCCAGGGTCACAGAGCTGGGAAGTGTCTGAGGTCAGATTTGAACCTAGGACTTCCCATCTCTAGGCTTGGTTCTCAATCCACTGAGCTACCCAGCTGCCCCCATTCAATAACTTTGTGATGTTGGGTTTCTCTGAGCCTCAGTGGCTTCCTTTGTAAAATGGAGTTAGTAACACTCGCAGTAGCTCCCTTCCAGGGTTGTTGTGAAACTTAAATGAAATCAAGTAGAGAAATGCTTTGCAAACTTCCAAGGGTTACATAAACGTCTGCTACTGTTATTGTCACTACAGTGTTCTTCAGAAAAGGAGCTGAATACAATTACAAAGTTACAGTGATCAGTCTAGAAAGTCAAAATCCTAGCGCTTTTTAAAAAATGCATTTTGAAGGAACAAGAAAAGTCTAATTTTTGGCAGTGACTAGCAGTGTCATATTCCACAGCCAAGAGTTTATACAGCACACGGTCTAACCTTGGAGTTTCTTCCATTGCCTTCTGGCTGTTGCTTCTCTAAGTTTCTCAGCCTGATTAAAAGTAAAGCATAAATCTTGGTAAAGGCTGCTGCCCTTGACCTTGAATTCTAATCTTCTGGGGAGTGGGCAGACTTAGGTCTCTCCAATCTCAGGCCAGAATTCATTCCTGACAGGGTAGTTGCCTTTTTGGCCCTCAGCCCTGATTCAGTGTTGTCTTGGGTTTCAAAGGATTAATCTTCAATTCACAGCCTGGGAAAGGAAAGTCATATTAAGCCTAGAGATCACTAGTGGAAATACCCACCATCCCCTTCCCCTCTCCCTCATCCTGTTGGAGTCCCCATCCCTCACCCCCATTCTCAGGCTCTTCCCCACCATATTCACTTACTGTTTTTCTCCATTTCCAGCAATTTTGACCTTTGGGCCAAAGGCACCACAAAATGTGTGCAGGGCAAACAATTGTTTAGAGAGCAGGGATAGGAAAGAAAGGGGAGGGGTGGGGGACAGAATGGAAAGAAAACTATGGATCTTGGGACATAGGATCCCTTGGAAGGGAGAGATTCCACATCCTCTGCTGAGGAGTCTGTTTGCAAGGAAAGGAAGCAGAACGTGGCTCACTGGGCTGGGAAGGTGCTTACCTGGGTGCAGGTGTGGTAGGGAGGGGGGCATTGGTTCAGGATGGAGAAAGTAAGTGTCATCTAGTAGCTTTCTATTTTAACTAATTCTTGCTAACTGTTCTTGCTTAATAGAAGCTAAACTCAATTTCTGTCCATTGAAGGAGACCACAGGCTGTTGGCACCCTCAAAATTTCAGTTACCTTGGGGCAAAGCCCAAGTCTATTCCATTTCTGTTCACATTCCACTAAGGAAGATTTTTCCAGGGGCCAGAAAAGAGTAACAATATGAACAAGGTACTAGAGACTAGCATAGAGCACTGGTCTTAGATTGAAGAAAACCTGAATTCAGATCCTGACTCAGATACCATGTGACCCTAAGCAAATCACTTTCTCTCAGCCTCAGTTTCCTCACATGTAAAATTGGACTAATAATAGTACAAGTGAAATTATATATGTAATCACTATATTATAAATGTTTTATTACTATTACTAAAAATGCCCCCTTTGGATAGATAATTCTTAATTCACTATCAAATGCGGGCAACTTTCTCTTTCTAGTTCTTAATTTCCTTATATGTAAAACAAGGGCTTGGACTAGATCTTCTCTAATGTTCTTTGAATCCATCGACTGAGCAACTTAAAAAAAAAAAGCAACCACCTGTTTATTGTGTGAAAGCCAGCAGAGGCTTGGGAATAATGGCAGGGAATGAGATGCCACTAGTAATTTCCATTGGTACTAAATTAGTGCCTTCTCTAAGAATGGGAAAGAAAGAGATTGTGTTGGTAGGCAGGCCAAAGACATAAATAGGAAAGGGATGCTTCTTATGTATCCTCTTGGCTATATTCCCTGCAGATACCACAGTGTCAAGAAGAGAAGCACAGTATGTACTCTGCAAAAAAAAATCCAGACCAACCCAGGACTATCCCGTCCACAGAGGAGGGTCTTTAAAAATAAATAACACAGGATAAAATTCTTTCTTTTTTTTTTTTAAACCCTTACTTTCTGTCTCAGAGGTTCCAAGGCAGAAGAGCTGTAAGGGCGAGGCAATGAGTGTTTAAGTGACTTGCCCACAGTCACCCGGCTAGGAAGTGTCTGAGGCCAGGTTTGAATCTAGGACCTCTAGTCTCTAGGCCTGGCCCTCTATCTATTTAGCCACTTAGTAGCCCCCAAACACAGTTTAGAAGTCTAAGCTGTCCATCTTCTTTCTTCAAAAAATAATTCATTATGGTTATTAATAATGATAAATAGTTTAAATTTAAAGCCTTTGTAGTATGCAAAATATTTTGCTCAAAAGGACCCTATAATGTAGGTAGTGTAAGTATGATTATGTCCATTTTCTAGGTGAGGAAATTGAATCTCTGAGAGATTATGTGATTTGTCCTTGATCACATAATGAACAAATCAGGCCATCTCCTTTCAGAATATATGTGTTTGGGAACAAAGAGTTTACTCCAAGTACCCTGTACTTGCTCTTAGCTTGGATCTCTGAGGACATGGCCCAGAGCACAATTTTTTGTGTGTGTGTGTTAAAAGTGACTAATGGGAGGAGAACTGGCCTAGTAAAACTGGCTCTGAGTTCCCCTGTTTTCCTTTGTCCAGAGTCAGTAAAATAGCTTGCTTGATCACTCAGTTCCTATCTCTCTACATTATGGCTTCTGACCTCTAGATCCAGAATGGTAATAGTATTAATAGCGAGCTCAGTGCCCTACTTTATAGTGTGTGAGAGGCAAGGAGCCTTCCTGGTACCACATCCCGGTGTAGCTGTTAACAAACCTTTCCACAGGTGAGGATTCTATAGTGTGTTATCTATAGAGAAAAATCTCAACTAATACAACCCTATTGGCCTGAGTGAACTTCTGGTTGCTATGCACATTGATTTTTCTTTAAGTAGAAATGGTATCGATTATTTTTTTCCCAGATCTGAGGCTCTGCAAGTTAACCTCTATTATTAGCAGCATCCCTGTTGTCATGCGCTCTAATCAATTTGGATCTGGCCTGAATCTGGCTGAATCCCTGCTTATCACTGCAGGCACACACCTTCATTTCAGTTCAGTCCAACACATATTTATAAAGTGCCTATAGCACCAGGGATGGGAAAATGATGTGGTCCAGTTTGCTGCTGCTCCCCTGACCCCCTTAAAATGGTGCTTCCAGAGCTGAAGGCAATTTGCAAATGTGCTCCAACCAGAGTAACCCTTGCTTGGGTGTTTGTGTTATTAGCACTAGATGGAATTTTACATGTAAGGCAGCGGGACTCTTAACTTCTTTATTGTGGAAAGAAATATTTCATATGATAGTCTGTGAATGTAATCGATTCCCAAAGAGATTCTTTTTTCCTGAAAGGAAGGCAAAGATCGTTTCCCTTGAAATGTAGTTCTAGATGCCCTTTTTAAGAGGGACAATGACAAACTAAATTTCATTCTGAACAAAACTAACTGGGAACAGTTTGAAAAAGATCTAGTGACGATGAGCTCAATAGAAATCAACAGTGTCAATATGGCAACTTAGAAGGCCAAGGCTGAATTTAAAGAAGCATGACTTCTAGGAGTAGAGAAGCAGTCCCACCGAACTCTATACAGGCATCAGGACCAGTTCTGGGCACCATTTTTTATGCCAGATATTAATACATTGAGGATCGTGTACAGGAGAGCTACCAAGATGATGAAAGGCCTTGAGGTCATACCATATGAGGATTGTGCAATGGGGCTGATAAGCCTAAAGAAGAGAAGACATGAGAGAAGGAAAAGGAACATGATAGCTACCTTCAGGTATGTGAAAAGCTGTCATATGGAAGAAAGTTCAGATTCATTCTGGTTGATTCTAAAGAGAATTTAGGGGCAATGGGTGGACACTTCAAAAAGACAAATTTAGGTTTGATGCAAGGGGAAAATATCCTAATCTTTTGTAAGGAGTTCATGTGAAAGGTGATGGTACTATTTCTATATCCCTAAAACAATCAAAGAAAGAGAAAAGGTACCCACATGGACAAAAATATATTCATAGCAGCTCTTTTTTGTGGAAGCAAAGAACTAGAAACTAAAGGGGTGGGTATCCATCAACTGGGGAATGATTGAACAAATTATGGTATGCGATTGTGATGGAATACTATTTTACTATATGAAATAATGATGGAAAAGGTTTCAAAAAGATCTGGAGAGACTTGTATGAACTGATGAAAAATGGAGTGAACAGAACCAGGAAAATAATTTATATAACTACAACACTATCATAAAGACAAACAACTTTGAAAAAGTTAGGAACTCTGGTCAGTACAATGACCAACCACGGTTCCTCAGGATTCATGATGAAACATGCTATCCACTCCAGATGGAAAACTCATGTACTCAGAGTACAGACTGAGGCATATTTTCTTTTCTTTCTTTCATTCATTTTCATACGTGGATAATGCAGAAATTTGTTTTGTTTGACTACACTTAGCTATAATGGATTTTGTTCCTCTTGGGTAAGGGAGGGGAAGTTTGGAAATGAAAATAAAATAAAATAGAGTTTTTAAAACCTCAAAATAGATATAACCCTAATGCTAAAAATCACACTATGAATAAATAAATGATTGAACAACATTAAAAAGTTACCTTAGCACTATCCAAAAATAGAATGGGCTAACTTGGGAGGTAGTGGGTTTTCCCTCCTTGGAGATCTTCAAGTAGGCTACACTAATTATCATGTATGGATTAGACTAGAGACCCCTGAGGTACATTCTAACTCTCAAATTCTGTGGTTCTATGAAATTCCATGTATAGAGGCATGGTTGTTTTTTTTTTTTTTTTTTTTTTCAGGAATAGGTTGGATTTCTTGACTGCTAGGTTCCTTGAACTCTGGAATTCTATGATTCCACAGAAAGCAAAAAATGAAAACTAGAAGCTGCTGGAAATTAATACCTTTTCCCCCTTTCTTTTATACTCAGAAGAGATGACTCTCCCTTCCTCCCTTGTAGAAGTTAATTCCTCTACCTATCCCCTTAATTCTATTTCCTTATGTCTGTTCCACCACTTTGCTCTCTCTGTTTCACACGTCTCCAATCTGTTGTTCTTTTCTGGCTCTTTACCCTTAGACCACAATCATGTTGAGCTCGCCCCAATCCTAAATGGACAAAACACAACAAAAACTCAATCTTTGGGTCACCTGGGTAGTACAGTGCCAGGCCTGAAATCAGAAGGTCCTAGGTTCAAATATGGTCTCAAACACTTCCTAGATGTGTGATCCTGGGCAAATCACTTAACTCTGTTTGCCTAGCCCTTACCCTTCTTGTCTTAGAATTTGTATTAAGACAGAAAAAGTTAAAAAAAAAAAAGAATTCAATCCTTCCTTTCACCCTACCATCCCATTATAAACTACTATCTTCTATTTCTCCTTCCATTCACTCTCACTCTTAGAAAGAATAGCACAGCACTAGAGGCAATCAGGTAACAGAGCGGATAAAGTACTGGGGATGGTTTTAGGAAGACTCATCTTCCTAAGTTCAAATCCAGCACTAGCTGTGGGTCCTCAGCAAGTCACTTAACCCTGTTTGCCTCAGTCTCTTCATCTGTAAAATGAGTTGGAGAAGGAAATGACAAACCACTCTAGTAGCTGAGGTAATGAAGAGTTGGACACAACTGAAAGAACACCTTCACTTTATCAACCATCTGATTGATCTTCAGTCTAACAACCTGATTTTTGTCTCCACCATTCACTAAAATAGCTCTCTCCAAAGTCAGTAATTAAATCTTTATCACTAGATTCATCAGCCTTTTCCCTTGTCCTTATCTCTTCCATCACTGCTGTATTTGACATAAATAGTAGGAAAGTAGACAGAGTTCTTCACAGGTAGGGCAGATGGGACAGGAGGCAGTTGTAGATGAGAACTTGAACTGTTAAGTTGCAGATGGAATAGATAGATGCATGGTGAAAAGGATAGAATGGAAGCAGGGAAAATGAGAGAATGGTAAGGTAGGGACAAAGCTAAGGCAAGAGAGATTATGTAAGAGTTCTCCCAGTAGAAACATACAAAAGTTTCTTACTAAGAGTTTCTGAAGTCTTTTTTGGGAAGAGAGCAGGAAAATATGTAAGGTAAAGGAGTGGAGGTAGGGGAAGAATGGAGGAAGTAGGTAGTGTCTGCCAGCTTAGGGCCACAGTGATTGGACAAGGGAAAAGGAAGGAGGGAAAGTTGAAAGACTCCATCAACTATATAAACTCTGGCCCTGATTAGTGTAAATAGTGAAGCCTGTGAAATGGTTGCATTCATTTAAATGCACACTATATTCCATTATAATTATGTAAAATATGGTTAATTCTTTCTATTCCAATGGAAATATGCTAAGCACATTCAAATAATGTGACCACTTCACAGGATTAGTCATTCCCACTAATTAGAATTTAGCTATATTCCTTATCCTAGAAACTCTCTATTTTATGCAAGAGGTCATGTATTTCTAGAGTAGATAGAAAGATCTTCTGGGGCTTCCCACAAATGGACCCTATCCCAAGTTACTCAACAATGAAATATGTTTCCTCTGAAAGAAGTGAGCTGCCCATTCAATAGAAGAGTTCAAAATCACACCAGAATGATTAACTATCATTATCAGTGCTGTATTTACCTGAACTCTTGAGTACCCATCATTCATTGTTGGTACTACTCATACCCACCATACATGTTTCCATTATCTTGTTACCTGAAAACTCATAAAACTCTAAACTTCAGGGCTAAAGTACTTATGAAGGTGAGCATAATCAACATTCCCATGGTATGATTGGACCCTGAGTAAGAATTAATCATTCAAAGCTGTAGAAAAGAAACCCAAGGAACAACTCAGGAGACATTCTCATAATAATGTTACTCCAAAGTAGATAGGAGGAGGAGCTAGGTGGCTCAGTTACTAGAAAGCCAGATTTGGAGATGGGAAGGGTTGGGTTCCAATTTGGCCTTAGATATTTCCTAGCTATGTGACTCTGGGCAAATCACTTAACCCCAGTTGTCTAGCCCTTACTGCTCTACTGCCTTGAAAGCAATACTTAGTATTAATTCTAAGACAGAAGGTAAGGGGAGGGGGGAGAGGGGGGAGGGAGGGGAAGAGGGAGAGGGAGAGAAAGGGAGATGGAGAGAGAAAGAAAGGAAAGAGGGAGAGAGAGAGAAAGGAGAGAGGGAGAGGGAGAGAGAAATCAGCTTTCCATGTTTCTGCAGTAAAGAACAAAAGGGAGTGGATCTAGGTTGTAACATGCAGGAATTAGAATAGATATGTCCATGTAAGAGTAGAATCCTGCCAAGGATAGTTGTTGGAAACTAAAAAAGGTAAGTGATCTAGAGACCAAACACTGAGTCATAAATTACTACAAGATTTTTTTGTTTTCTATGCTGCTATTTAGATTTTTAATTTTTTCATTTTCAATGTTGATGAAGATTATGGGAGAAAGGCAAGTAGCTCTGATTATAATGTTTTGTTGAATTGGTGATAGAGGTATCTAGTAGCAGGCATATTTATATGTGAGATCTGTCAAATATGGCCTCAGATGCTTCCTAGCCATGTGACCCTGGGCAAGTCACTTAATTCACTGCCTAGCCCTTACGGCTCTTCTACCTTAGAACCAATACATGGTATTAATTCTAAGATGGAAGGTAAGGGTTTAAAATATATATATCCAAGAACCTGTGATCTCATCCATGAGAGTAATCCCTCTAATGCTGCAGATGCCTCTTGTATGACTCTTTTTAAAAACCCTTACCTTCTTGCCTTACCTGGGGTAGGGATGGGAGGCAGATAGAAGCTCAGGAGATAAAGAGCCAGGCCTGAAGACGGGAGGTCCTAGGTTTAAATCTGGCCTCAGACACTTCCTAGCTCTGTGACCCTGGGCAAGTCACCTTAACCTCCATTGCCTAACCCTTATCTCTCTTTTGCCTTGGAATCAATTATCACATTTATTCTAAGATGGAAGGTAAGGGGTTAAAAAAAAAAGATAAGATAATAAGTATCACAGGAGTTAAGTGACTTGCCCAGGGTCACATAACTTGATTATTTTCCTCTCCACTTCATTTTACAGATGAGGAAACAAGGTTAAGCGATTTGCACGGGATCATGGATCAAAAGTGTCTGAAGATGGATTTGGACTGTTGTCTTCTGTACTCCAGGCCCAGTGCTCTATCCATTGTACCACCTAGTAGTTACTGCCTATAGGAGACATTTTGAAGACTATCACATTGGTCTAGGTGTAGGAAGAAAGTTCACAGATTTAAAGTTGGGAGGAACCTGTGAGGCTATCTCCTCCAGCCACTTCATTTTATAAATGAGGAAAACTGAGGCTCAGGATGGTTAAGAAGCTTGCCCAAGGTCACACAGGTAGTGAGCATCAGAACCAGGATTTGAACATAGATCCACTACCTCCAGAGAGTGCCTTCCTTCCTTCCTTCCTTCCTTCCTTCCTTCCTTCCTTCCTTTCTTCCTTTCTTTCTTCCTTTCTTTCTTCTTCTGTCCTCGTATCAATTCTAAGAAAAACGATGAGGGGGCAGCTGGATGGCTCGGTGGATTGGGAGTCAGACCTAGAGATTGGAGGTCCTAGGTTCAAATCTGGCCTCAGACACTTCCTAGCTGTGTGATCATGAGTAAGTCACTTGACCTCATTGCTTAGTCCTTACTGCTCTTCTGCCTTAGAACCAATACACGGTATTGATTCTAAGATGGAAGGTACGGTTTAAAAAATAAAAATAATAAGAGGAAGAAGAAGAAGAGCAACAAGAGCTAGGCAGTCAGGGTAACGTGACTTATCCAGAGACTAAATCCAGCAAGGATTTAGATCCAGATGCTCTTGATTCCAGGCCTGGCACTCTATCCACTGGGTTACCGTGCTGCCCTTGTTTGTTTTACTTTATCCCCTGTGCCCTTCCCAAATTGAAGGTCGATTAGCAAAGTACCCTTCCTAGAAGTGTATGTTAGCATCTCTAGAAGTACTCTTTCTCTAAGTAGAGTGCCCTTTCAGGTAGATTCCATACGGATGAAAGGATGCTGTTGTATAAGGTCTTTTAAAAAAACAGGCCAAGAAGAAAAGATTCCTGGGGAATTCTTGAAATCAGCAGAAAGTGGGTAATGAGGCTCCCACAAAGATGTTATAGGAATAATTACTCCATTTTCCATCAGCTGCTCTGCTTGGCAGAAAAACGTGTCCCCACCCCTTTGCTTCCTACACACACACACACACACACACACACACACACACACACACACACACACA
>NC_058131.1:83840948-83850539 GCF_016433145.1 Gracilinanus agilis
AC
Source organism: Gracilinanus agilis (assembly GCF_016433145.1). Classification (NCBI taxonomy): domain Eukaryota; kingdom Metazoa; phylum Chordata; class Mammalia; order Didelphimorphia; family Didelphidae; genus Gracilinanus; species Gracilinanus agilis. Next base: position 83,840,951 of record NC_058131.1, read on the forward strand.
ACACACACACACACACACACACACACACACACACACACACACACAGAGTAGGTGCTTACTAAATATTTATTGAATTGACTTGGAAATGTATATATCTAGTTCTATGTCTCAGAGCTCTCTTTCGGCCCCTCCCAAATGCCTGGATCTTTGTTTCCCTTTGGCTAAGCTTTCCCGGCGGGGCTCTGTATCAAGAAGCGCAGACATCGCCCTAATTCCCCTTATCTCCTCGGAGCGGCGGTGAGTGGGGGAGATCTCGTCCTGCTCGTCCTGCTCGTTCTGGCAGGGATATAAGGAGCCAGATCACTGGTTCCCCAAAGCAACGGATCTTTCCCATCCATTTCAGAAGGCAGACAAATAGCTGTGGGCGTGGGGTCCCTTCAGTGTTCGTTTTGGGTGTAACAAAGACCCTGACTGAGGTAATGAGAGGAGTAAAAATGCCCCAGTGAGGAGGGACACAATTTATAAAATACCATGAAGGGTTTACAATGGGGTAAATTAAGCAAAATCTCCTCATTGCAGGGGAGTAAAATGGGGACTCGAGAAAATGCAGGGCTAGGTAGGAATACTGAGGCATGGAGGGACCCTTCTACTACAGCGCTACAGCTGAAATCCCACCTCCTCCTGGGGCACACGAGGACATTAAGGACTCCTCAGAGGATGCGACTTGCAGTGTGTTAGTCACAGGGTTAGCCAGTAGCTTATTGTTGTTCACTTGTTTCAGTCACGTCCAATTCTTCTTGATCCCACCTTGGGTTTTCCTGGCAAAGAGACTGGAGTGGTTTGCCATTTCTATGCATGAGGAAACTGAGGCAGACAGGGCTTAAGTGACTTGCCCAGGGTCACACAGCTAGTAAGTGTCTGAGTCTAGATTTGAACTCAGGTCTTCCTTAATCCACTGTAGCATCTGGCTGCTCTAGCTAGTAGTAGAGCCAGGACTAGAGAGCATGTTTTACTCTTCAGCTTCCAACATCACAGCCTACTGCCTTGCATGTAGGCCTCCATTTTTTACTTTGGAACATAATATAACAAATAGTGTGATATATGGAGAGGCTTCTTAATATATGGAGAGGCTTCTTAAAGAAGAAATAATAATAGAACCTACTATGTGCTAAGTACTATGTGAAGGCTGTTACCGTTTTATCATATTTGAGCTTAACAATAACTCAGAGATTGGTGCTTTTGTGGTTGTTCAGTTGTTCCCACTCTTCAAGACCACATTTGGGTTGCTCTTGGCATTTTCTTGGCATCCTGGTGGGGGTTGCCATTTCTTTCTCCAGCTCATTTTGCAGATGAAGAAACTGAGACAATCAGGGCTACAGGACTTCCCAAAGGTCATACAACTAAGTGCCTGAGGCTGGATTTGAACTCAGCACTCTATGACACCACCTAATTGTCCCTGGTGCTATTATTATTGTCCCTAATTAATTTTTTTAAATTTTAAACATTTATTAATATTCCTTTTTAACATGGTTACATGATTCATGCTCCTACTTTCCCCTTCACCCCCCGCACTCTCCCCACCCATGGCCGACACACATTTCCACTGGTTTTATCATGTGTCTCTACTTAATAATTTTTATTAAACTCTTACCTTCTATCTTAGGCTTGATACTAAGTATTGGTTCTAAAGCAGGAAAGCAGTAAGGGCTAAGCAATTGTGGTTAAGTGACTTGTCCAGGGTCCCCATCTTATAATTAAGAAAACTGAGGCAGACCAAGGTTAAATGACTTAACCAAAGTCACACAACTAGTAAATATCTGAGGTAGAATTTGAATTCAATTCTTTTTGACTCTAGACCCAACACTCTTTCCAATGAACAAATTCTATGTGAAAGTATATTTGAATCAGAAACAGTATATACTTTTTAAAAAAGTCATTTTCTTCTTTATACATTTCTTTACCAATCTGTGAAAATCTTTTATGGTTTCAACTCTAATCCAACAAGCACTTATTAAATACCTACCATGTTCCATGCTGGGGATACAAAGACAAAAAGAAAAAAATAGTCCCTGCCCTCAAGGGACTTATATTCTTTTTTTTTTAAACCCTTAACTTCTGTGTATTGGCTCCTAGGTGGAAGAGTGGTAAGGGTGGGCAATGGGGGTCAAGTGACTTGCCCAGGGTCACACAGCTGGGAAGTGGCTGAGGCCGGGTTTGAACCTAGGACCTCCCATCTCTAGGCCTGACTCTCAATCCACTGAGCTACCCAGCTGCCCCCAAGGGACTTATATTCTACTGGGGGAGTTGGGGAGAGGTACTACATGCAAACTGATGAGCATCAAAATGATTATTTAAGGACCTAAGAGCAAGGCTATATCTACACAATTAAGGGGATCTAAAAAAAAAAAAAAACTTGCTCTGGGCCATGGAACCTTAGCTGAGCCTTGAAGAAAACTAAAGATTTTAAGAAACAGAAGAGAGGAAGGAGGAAGGATAGAAAGCAGACTGGGAAAGGCAGGGAGGTAGGAGATAGGCTAGGATGCTAAATTCAGTGAACAGCAAGTAGGTCATTTTGGAATGAAAGGTAGAATGGCAATGAGATACAGCCATTCTATTATGATGCATTTGTAGTAAGAGTTTGGGAACTGACTGGTATTTGGACATTTTTATTTCAGAGGGACAAGCATTTCATCACAGGCTTAAAAGTGATTTGAACTTGAGGAGGGCAGCTGGGTAGCACAGAGTCAGGTCTAGAGTCTGGAGACCTAAGTTCAAATCTGGACTTAGACACTTCCTAGCTGTGTGACCCTGGGCAAGTCATTTAACCTGAGTTCAAATTTGGCTTCAGATACTTATTAGCTTTGTGACCCAGGCTGGACAAGTCACATAACCTCCATCTGCCTCAACCCACTGGAGATTGTTATTGTTCAGTCATAGTTGAATTTGTTCAAAATGTTATGAAAACACTGAGCGGCCACTTTGTGACTACGTAAGACTACCAGGGCTCGTGGTGTTATGATATCAGGCAGTGGAGTAAAGGGGGGAGAAGAGGGAGAGTAGGGAGTGGAGCTAAATGAATTAAACTCTGCAAACAACTGAGAAGGAGCCACATGCCATAGCTGAGAGTAGAGAGTGTGAAGAATATGGAGCTATTTTATCTAGGTGAGAAAATTCTTCTCACCAAAGTGTCTGGTGAGGGCCAGTCGTGGAAGCAAAAGAAAGATACAGAAGATGCAGAGTGCATGTGGAACAAAGGTCCTAAGGTAGTAAAGATGAATTCTTGGGAGATGGGGTGGGGCAGAAGGAAGGAAAATGCAGCTTCAGAAAGGATTTGTAAACTACTTGAAGAAAGGAACTCTCTTTTGCCTCTTTTTGTATTCACAGTGCTTAGCACAGTGCCTAGCACATAGTAGGAGCTTAATAAATGCTGACTAGGGACAACTTGATGGGAGGTCTTGAGTTCAAATCTATCCTCAGATACTTTCTAGCTATGTAACTATGGACAAATCACTTAAACCCCTATTACCTAGCCTTATTGCCTTTCAGCATTGGGACCTATATTTGCACATATATATGTATGTGTATATATAAATTAAATTTTTTAAATTTTAATTAAAATTTAAGATTTAAAAAATTTTAAATTTAAAATAAAAAAAAGTGCCAACTGATGAATTGGAAGCATGATGTCAAGTTCAGTTTGGTAACAGGACCAGGATATAAGAGAGACTGGGACCAGATGCCCAGCTAGAAAGATGTAGAGTTAGGAAATACCAATATTGGGGGAGAAAGTAGATGAGGAAGATCCAAAATGTTTCACAGAATCATAGAATCTTAGAGTTAAAAAAATTAAAGATCATCTGGTTCAGAAGTATCAAACTCAAGGTATTTGACAGGCAAAACTCCACAGCAGAGCTGGGAACTAGATTAAAATGTAGTTGGGAAATGTTTAAAAATAAAATTTGACACAGATAATGTTAATTTGTGGTTCTCTAAGTTACTATAGAGATTCCATTTCTTTTTTTTTTTTACATTTATTAATATTCATTTTTAACATGGTTACATGATTCATGCTCCTCCTTTCCCCTTCAACCCCCCCCCCCCGCACCCCCCCTACCCATGCGCATTTCCACTAGTTTTGTCATGTGTCCTTGATCAAGACCAATTTCCAAATTGTTGGTAGTTGCATTGGTGTGGTAGTTTCGAGTCTACACCCTCAATCATGTCCACCCCGACCCATGCGTTCAAGCAGTTGTTTTTCCTATATGTTTCCTCTCCTGCAGTCCCTCCTCTGAATGTGGGCAGCATCTTTACCATAAATCCCTCAGAATTGTCCTGGGTCATTGTATTGCTGCTGGTACAGAGGTCCATTACATTCGATTTTACCACAGAATGTCAGTCTCTGTGTATAGAGTTCTTCTGGCTCTGCTCCTTTCGCTCTGCATCAGTTCCCGGAGGTCTCTCCAGTTCGCCTGGAACTTCTCCAGTTTATTATTCCTTTTAGCACAATAGTATTCCATCACCCGAATATACCACAGTTTGTTCAGCCATTCCCCAATTGAAGGACATACCCTCCTTTTCCAATTTGTTGCCACCACAAAAAGCGCAGCTATGAATATTTTCGTACAAGTAGAGATTCCATTTCTATTTGAATTTGACACCCATAGTCCACTTCCCACTTTTTACAGGAATACTTTCTACAGTCTTTTTGACAAATGGTCAACTGCTTAAATACAATAATAATAACTAACATTTAAATAATACTCTAAAGTAGTATACAAAGTACTTTACAAATATTATATCTCCAGGGATTAGAATCTCCTTATCTTATTGGATAAATTTCAAGTACAAAATGTAATCAAAAGTAGGAAGGAGTAAATAAGCACTATGAGTTGGGGCAAACAAGTCCAGAGTCCAGAGGTTCCAAGAACAGGAATTTAGATTAGGAGACTGAAGAGCAAAGGATATGGGCAACAAGAGATCAGAATCTAAGCAAGGTGTCTGGGTGAGAAGAGAAAACCGAAAGCATTAAGAAGAGGATACTAGACAAAGAATTTGTTAAGAAAAAAACAACAAAAAACAGGATATATCATACACTTCCTGCCCAGACCAAAACATGTCTCCAAGTGGGATGTAGAGACAATAAATGTATAAGTGGAAGCAATAGTGAAGGATCAAAGATCAGGCAGTTGCTGACAAGAAGAGAAGCACCCTTTTTAAAATTTAAAGTTTTCTTTAAAAACATTTCCAAAAAGGGGAAAATCACAGAATGATTTATGTAGACCTGAAAGAATTGTATAAACACCATCTAGTTCAACCCCTTCTCAAGGTAAAGAGGGGCAGAATATCTACAATGCATCTGTTTTTCACATTTTGATGTTTCAAAGAAGAATAATGTATAATCAAAATGGAACAGAGGTTATTACAGAGAGTGCTAGGATAGAAGACTGGTACTTTTAAAATCATACATTACTTTGCTGGCCCTGAAAAGAAATCTAACAAAAAGCTACTGAGATGAATGAAATGATGCTGCCAATGCAATACAAATGACTTTGAAATAGATAGTGTATGTATTGTGTATATCATTATTGTTTTACACTAGTTAAGCATCATTGGTGTTTGGGGTTCTCCACAAATATTGTGGCAGCAAAATTCCAGCCTGTAAGCTTTTGAAAGAATGCAGTCAAGTTGTCTCTGTCATTCATATAATACTCTGAAAAAATGAAGTGCTTGAAAGAATTATTTCACTGATTAGTCTTTCCTAGTATTAAGAATACAGTCTTCCTTAGCCCGTGTGACTGAAGAGAAACTAAGACTCAAAAAAGTCAGTTGGTTGGCAAAGGTTTACTTAGTCATTCAACAGTTGAGTCAGTAGGTAGAGGAAAAATTAAGCACCTATTATTTACAGGCACTATGCTAAGTGCTTAATGAATATCTTATTTAATCCTTATAAGAATCTTAGGAAATAGGCACTCTCTGTTATCCCCATTTTACAATTAAGGAAACTGAGGTGAACAGAAATTGAATGACTCAACTACTGTCACATAGGTAGGATCTAAGGTCACATTTGAACTCAAGATTTCCTAATTCCAGGTCCTGTATTCTATCCACTAACATCTAACTACCTCTAGGAAAGGATCAGAATCTCATTGGTGCCTTTATGTACATTATTTGTGATAACAAAAAGCTGGAAATAAAATATATAGCCAAAGACTAGAGAACCAAGTGAGCTTTAAGGGTACACAAATTCACTGGGCTGTAAAGAATGATGTTTAAAGAATGCAGAGAAACACAGAAGATAATGTGAATAAACAGATGCAGAGTAAAGACAGCAGAACCTGAACAACCTATACAATGACCCCACCAATGTGAAGAAAACAAAAAATAGTGGGCAATAACATTGGCCACATTATTGATCAAGCACACATCCTTCCTTTCAGTTGACAATGATGAACTACAAAAGTAGATATTGGCATGTATTATCAGTCAAGTAGTTTTACTTAGTGATTTTTGAAGAACAGACTGTAAAAATGATAACATAGGAAAATGTATGATCTTTTAGTGCTCAGAACTGCTATTTCCAGCTTATATTCTGCAGAACCCTACAGTTTAATGGGCAAACACCAGGAATTCTGGAGAAATTTCAATATTGACAATTACATTCAGTATCATGCTTGGGGTGTAACAAAGAGTTTGGGGAACATCACAAACCTGGCAAAGAGACCTGCTAGAGTGGTAATGGAGAACCTTAACTATCCAGGCATCTGCTTATGTTCTCTCATTGCCAAAAGCAAACCAGTTGATGGATACTTGTTTGACATGCTTTAATTATCATTTTATGCTTCTAAAGGTAGTGGAAATGTTTGAATAAAACTGCTACTCTGGATCTAATTCTTTTTAGCAAGAATTATTTGCCTGACAAAATGATAATGATGGAAACCTTGGGAAGAAGTGAACAAACCATCTTCGATTTTGTAATGTCAGAAGAGGCTAGACAGAGTCTAATATACACTTTAAATTTATAAAGAATAGTTTTCAAAGGGATCAAAATATAAGATTTAGACAAAAAGGATGACATCATAAGCAAATTAGAGGAGCATGAAAAAAAATACCTGTAAGATCTATGGATATGGGAAAAGTTCAAGACTGATCCAGAAATAGAGAGGTTCACCGAAGGCAAAATGGGCAATTTTGCTTCCCTAAAGTTAAAAGTATTTTCCACAAACTAAAATAGAAGAGAAATAGGAAATTTGAGGGGGAAATCTTTACAAATTTCTCTGATAAAGATATCATTTCCAAGAGGGGACAGATTAAAACAAGAACAAGAACCACTCTCCAGTTATTCAGAGGAAGAAAGAACAAGAACCACTCTCCAGTTATTCAGAGGAAGAAAGTCAATATGAAAAAGTTCTCGAAATCACTAAGAATCAAAGAAAAGTAGGTGAAAAATAATTCTGAAGGTACTACCACATGTCAATAAGATCGGCATAACTCACCAAAAAAGGAAAACAACAAATGAAGGAGAGTCTTTGAAAAAACAAGTGCATTAATGCACGGTTAGTGGAACTATGAACTGATCCAGCAGTCTGGAAAACAATTTGGAACTATGCCCCCAAAGCTATTAAACTGTGTATACCCTTTGACCCATTGATACCACTACTAGATCTTTACCTTAAAGAGATCAAAGAAAAAGAAAAAAAAACGCACATGGATAAAAATATTGATAGTAGCTCTTTTTATGGCAGCAAAGAATTGGAGAATGAGGGGGGCATCCATCAACTGGTAGGTGATTGAACATGTTATGATATATGAATGTGATGGAATACTATGTGTTATAAGAAATTATGAAAGGGATGATTTCAGGGAAACCTGTGAGACTTGCAAGAACTGATGCAAAACAAAGTGAGCAGAACAAAAAAAAATTTTACAAAAACAGTTAATTCTGTAAAGACAACTTTAAAAAAAACTTAGAAACTCTGCAAGAGTTTTCGGGAAAAAAAAATCAGCTAAGTCCCATAAGGGGATAAGTGAGTAAGGAGAGATGGTAAGGAAAGGAAATAAGCATTTATATAGCATCTACTATATACTGAGTGTTTTGACAAATATTATCTCATTTGATCCTCATAACATTGCAAAATGGGTGCTGCTGTTATCATCACTTTAGAGTTAAGGAAACTAAGGCACATTGAGGTAAAGTGATTTGTCCTAGGCCATCTAGCTAATAAGTGTCTATGATTGGATAAAACAAATTTTTGGTGTTTAGCCTGAAGAAGAGAAGACTTGGCAGAGATATAACATTTCTTTCTAAGTAGTTGAAGGGCTGGAAGAAGATTTGATTTCTGTTTGGCCCCAGAAGATAGAACTAAAAGCAGTGGATAGAAATCACAAAGGAAAGCCTAATAATTTCAAATTTTCCAAGGTGGAATGGGCTGCCTTGGGAAACAGTAGGCTCCCTCCTTCATTTAAGCCAAGGATGAATGACCATTTTTTTTTTCATGGTGTTGTTGAGGGGTTTTTTGGTCATGTTTGGATTGAACCAGCCTCCTTCCAACTTTGATACACTGAACTCAACATCATACTTCCTCTCAAACCCCATTTATTAAGCTACTCTGGGACCAGGCACTGTGCTAATGCCTGGGAATACAAAAAAATGAGGTAAAAGATAGCCCCTGCCCTCGAGGAGTTTACAATCCCATCTAGTAACTAGAAAGAAAATCAAGAAACAAAAAAAGTCAAGATTTCTTCTCCTTTTATTTCATTCCTGAAGTTCTGAACTAGTTAATTTTTTTTCTTCCACACCTCGATTCCTAGACAAGTACTGGCCAGTGAAGACCAAAACACTTGTGTGTTCAAACCTGCCCTCATTCAATAAATAAACTGTGTTCACAGAGCTCTGAGTAGTACAAACAAGTCTCTCTTCAGCATAAATGCTTTAGTTGGACCAGACCTTGGAATAACAGCAGGCAAGAACCCTCCCCCACAAATTCTATATCCGTGTTATTTATTTATACAGAGTCTTGAGTGTACGCAATGCCTCTCAAGAGAACCTGCCAAGAACGAGAACACAATCTCTGCCCTTTATAAGATAGCTTTGCTTCTTTCCCACAGGCCTTCTGAATAGCTGGGTAGGTATGATATTGTGAAATCCTTTGGCCCATTTTAAATACAGGAAGGAATTAGAGGGGAACAACAGGTGAACAGCTGGGGTGTCCAGCTATTGTTAAAAAGAACAGGAGGAAGAAGAAATGCTCCTTCTTTCCCCTCCCTTCCCCCTTTTCTGAGCATGAATATTAGATACCTGAATAAATTCTCATCAGTAAGCCCAAGGGAGATTATCCGTAATAAATCTTACTGTCATGTTCCTATTGACAAGTAACATCTAGTCTGCTTAATTCCATTCCCTTTATGGAGCTTTTCATTATCTCTAGTTAGCCTTCCCTCTCAAAATACCTTTAAAATGAAAGTACTGTTACCTCTCCTAACCTGGGGATGTTGTGATCCAGAAAGGAAGTACACTGAACGGAGGAGGGGGGGAGGGGAAAAAAGAGGGGTGAAGGAGAGAGAGAGGAAGGCATGGAGGGAAGGAAGGAAGGAAGGAAGGAAGGAAGGAAGAAAAGAAGGAAGGAAGGAAGGAAGAAAGAAAAGAAGGAAG
>NC_058131.1:83860439-83959090 GCF_016433145.1 Gracilinanus agilis
AAGGAAGGAAGGAAGGAAGGAAGGAAGGAAGGAAGGAAGGAAGGAAGGAAGGAAGGAAGGAAGGAAGGAAGGAAGGAAGGAAGGAAGGAAGGATGAAAGAATGGGAAATGCTGATCTCTTTCAATCATAGAATTTCTGGCTAGAAAGAACCTTAGAGATCCTCAAATATAAGCCCCTTATTTTATAGATGTGATTTTCTAAGGTTTGCTTCATAGGTAGACAAAAGGTAACCTCAGCTCCTGTGGTGAGAGAGAAGGCTGGTAGCAGGGTCACGGTGGGAAAGTTAAATCCCAGGAGGTAGAAAACTTGAAAGCTAAACTTTCCAGACTAGCTGCCCAGATTTCATTGCAGATTTCAGAGCTATGACCTTCTCTTTTTGCAAGGTCGCTGGCACCTTGGCCTGAACTAAGCTCATAAGGCCTGCTAAGAATCAGTTATTAACATTCCAACTATATTTAACTTGGAACAAACTCTGGATTCATCAAAGCGGGATTTCTTTTTCTTCCTGCCCGCAAAATCAGCTTATTGATTTAACACATTGAAGGGAGTGGGGAGGAAGCACAAGGATGAAACCCCAAAGCTTTATATTCTTTAGAATGTTCACCTGATAAGGATTTAAATTCCCTAATACACAGACTCGGAGTGCAATTAAAATATGAACGTTCTTGAGTTAGGTCCTTGGTCTTTTTTATATTTAATATCCTAGAAAAAGGAACACTGGACAGTACCACTTGCTGATTAAATTAGGGGTAAGATAGTCTATAAATGAATTTTTTTACCTGTAAAATGGGAATGATGATTCAGAAATTTTTCAGGCAACCAGACATTGAATGTCATAATGAATTTATCACAATAATCCTTGTGAAGGAATTAGTACAAGTATTATGATCCTGACTTTATGCATGGGGAAACAGAGTTAGAGACATCAGAGAAATACAAGCTATAGAATGTGAAGGGACCTTACAGAAAATCTAGTTCAGATCCCTCATTTTTCAGATAAGGAAACTGAGGTCTGGAAAGGGGAAGCGACTTCTCTTTTCATTATATGATTAGATATGAAAGAAAATAAGCAAAATAAAAATGAATGAATGGAAAATTCATTTTGCTGTGAGTTTTTTTCTCAGAAAAATAGAATGAATTAACCTATTTGAGCACTTCCAATATTAATGGCATCTTACTTGTCACTTAGGAGAAAGAAAAGATCAAAAAGTTAACCTAAGTCCATATTATAGAAGGTTTTGTATGAAAAGAAAATGAGTTAGGATATAATAACCGTAGGGTAGTTCTTTACCTTTCCTGTCTGTCATAGCTCCTTTTGACAATCTAGTGAAACCCATGGATTTCTTTTCATAGTGTTTTTAAATGCTTAAGTATAATACATAGGATTAAAAAGGAAAGCAATTATATTGAAATAAAGCTAGGTGGCACAGTAGATAAAATACATATTCATCTTCCTGGTTTCAATCTGGCCTCAGACACTTATGAGTTGTGTGAACTGAGGCAAGTCACTTAACCTTGTTTGCCTCAGTTTCCTCATCTGTAAAATGAGCTAGAGAAGAAAATGGCAAACCATTCTAGTATGTTTGCCAAGAAAATGGGGTCATAAAGAGTCAAATATGACTAAAAATGACTGAACAGAATATGTGGAAGGGATTCAAGACTAGAAAAATAGGAAGGGGTCAGGCTGTGATGAGTTTTACAAATCATACAGAAGATTTTCCATTTGATAGGTAATAGGGAGCTACTGGAGATTATTGATAGATTGGGCTAGAGAAGAGACCTAAATTGTGGTGGCTGCAAGAGGACCAATATCAGAGACATAGAGAAGTAAGGATTGAATGTACTTAGTACTAAATAATCTATTACAAACAAAAACAAACTGACCACAGTGTACAAATGGTTTGTGTTCCAAAAGTTCATTTAGGAGTCAGTTATCTGGAACGAACTTGGAACACATTCTCCCACAGAAATAATGTCATAAATGGTGCTTATTCTCCCCAGGTAGTCCAGGAAAGCCTATTTAACAAACTTATAATGTAGTTGAAATTCATTCTAATTTGTAATGAAAAACTACAAAAAGCAATACAATGGCAAACATACTAATTAAAAATTTAAAAATACAGTTGAGTAGGAAATAGTGTTTTATTTATCATGAATTCTGGTGCTTTGGGAAAAGCAGACTTAATTAGAGTAGAAAGAGGAGGTAGATGGGGAACACTGCAGAAATTCTACAGTAGCTTTTAGGACATTTTAAAGAGTTTTGTGGTTGAAGGCAATTGTTCCTTTGGGTGTGTTTTTCCTTTAAAATGTTTCTAAGGAAGACTGGACCATTACCTACTTTTTCTCAAGAATTGTTAGGTTGAAACAAAGAAAGGAAGAGAGAATGAGATATTTTCCTAAGATAGCTGGGCAAGAGTTGGAATTTAAAGGAGAAAAGGAATTAAGAGATTACATGGGGCAGCTAGGTAGTGGGAAGAACTAGGTTCAAATATGGCCTCAGACACTTCCTAGCTGTGTGATTCTGGGCAAGTCACTTAACCCTGATTGCCTAGTCCTTGCCACTCTTCTGTCTTCAAATTGATACTAAGACAAAAGGTGAGAGTTTAAAAAAAAAAAGAGGTTACAGGCGTGTCTTTGAAAGACACTTGCCTCATGTAGAATTACCTGAGCTGTTAATAATTGAATATAGAGGAAATGATAGCCCTGAGGGGAAAGAAAGTAGGCAATGGGGGAAGAACCATCAGATCAGAGTTCCCTCATGCTGCTTCTCTGATGAGACACCATCAATCCTGGACAGTTTAGTCGCTGTTGAGTTCAAATAATTTTAGGATTAACAGGAGAAGAGGATTAGCAGATAGCCTAACCTTTTAGTATAAGTATTGTTATTAAGGTGATTGTTTGTACTGGAGGGATGCCCAGAAATAAATGCTGAAGATATTCTGACTAAGTAAAATCTGAATGGGGTTAAGTTGAGAAGTCTTCCTGGAAGAGGTGAGTGGGGGTAAAGAAATGGTGAAGGGAAAATGGATCAGTAGAGTTGGAGAAGGAACCTCACTGCTTAACACTGCTTATGGCTGCTAGATTTGTCTTCACTTTTTTCTCTTCTTCTTTCCCTACGTCAGTCAATCAACCAATCAACAAATAAATATTCATTACTTAGCGTATAATTACAGAGAATGCAATCATCTGTATTCACAATGAGCTTATTCTAATGTCGAGACAGGCACATACGAACATGTATATAGCACAAATGTAAAGTAAGTACAAATATATAAAGTCATTAATACAAGATATTTTGGAAGAGAGGGCATTAGTATTTGGGGGCCTCAAGAAAGGCTTCATCTAGAATAGGGATGGCAAACCCTTTAGAGGCTGTGTGCTGTGCCCCACCCCACCACTGAGTGCCCCCCCTTACCCCACCCAGGGGAGGGAGAAAGCTCTCCCATTGGGCTGCTAGGCAGAGGGGCAGGTGAAGTGAACAAATGTCCTCAGTGCAAGCAAGTGAAGAGGGGAAGGGGAGTGGCCCAAGTGCTCTGCTCCCCTCCAACTCTGAGCCACCCACTTTACTCCTTGTGCGCTTCCATTGGGCTACTGGGCAGAGGGGCAGGTGATGTGAAAAAATGTCATCAGGCACAGTGGAGATGGGGAGGGGAGCAGCTTTGCCTGAGTCCCTCTGGCTTTCTAGAAAAGAACTCTGGCAGGGTGAAGGGTGATGCATGCCCACAGAAAGCCCTCTGTGTGCCATCTTTGGCACCATAGGTTCACCATCACTGATCTTGAAGATGGTCCTTAAGCTAACTGCATCTTAAAGGAGTAGAGAGATTATATAAGGCAGAGGTAAAGAAAAAAATGCATTATAAGAGTGGAGAAAAGCCAGTTCAAAAGTATAGGGACTATAAATGGGGGATCCTGTGTGAGGAACAGAGAAATTGTGGCTGAATTTCATAGTGCAGGAGGGATAGTAATTTTAAAATAATTTTTATTGTAATTCCAAATTTTACAAAACCATACAAAACAAGCATTTCCAAATACAAAGAAAAAGAGGGAAGCATATATGTGAAATCATAAATCTTCTCTGTTTAGCTTATTTTTCTTTCTCTCTATGTAATAAATCCTGTCCACAACTGTCTCAGCCCTTCACCACCCTCCCTGCATCATAGAAGATATCTTCAGGAAGACCAATATGTACATATAAATTAAATCTTTTGTTTTTCACTTTTCTTTCTACTTTCTGGAAGAGGTAATATTCATAGTTTATTCTTCTAGCATTAATTCTGTGGCTATGTATAATGTTCTTCTGGTTCTAGTCATTTCACTTCGTTGGGTTTAAGAGGATACACAGTTTTATAACTCTTTAGGTGTAATTCCAAAATGATCTAAAAAATGGTTGGATCAGTTCACAGCTCCACCAACAGTGAACTAGTGTTCCCCTTTTCCCACATTCCTTCTATTTGCCATTTTTAGCCAGTCTGATGGGTGTGAAGTGATATCTCAGATTGCTTTAGTTTTCATTTCTCTAATCAGTGGTATTTAGAGCATTTTTTTTCATACATCTATATATGGCTTTGGTTTCTTCTTCCAAAAATTATCTATTCATATCTTTTGCCCATTTATCAACTGTGAGGGTGGCTCTTGTTCTTATAACTTTGACAAAGTTCCCCATATATTTTAAATTAGACCTTTATCTGAGAGACTATCTATAAATTTTCCCCCAATTTTCTGCTTTCCTTCTAATATTGACAGAATTTATTTCATTTGTACAAAACCTTTTCAATTTAATGTACTCAAAATTATCCATTTTACCTTTCACAATGCTCTCTATCTCTTGGTGACTCGTAAACCCCAATTCTATCTATAAATATGATATTTGATATGCTCCCTGTCCTTCTAATTCAAATTTTCACTGCTGTTTGTTGTATGTCTGTTCTGCTGCACAGATCTATCCTTTCTGTTTCTTAGCCAATTCCAAGTAGTTTTGATATTTGCTACTTTATAATACAATCTGGTACTGCTAGACCTCCTTCTTTTACATTTTTTTTCACATTGATCTTTTTGATACTTTTAATCTTTTAATTCTTCCAAATGAATTTTATTAGTATTTTTTCTAACTCAATAAAATAACTTTTTAGTAATTTAATTGGGATGGCATTGAATTAGTAGATTAGTTTAGGGAGGATTATAATTTTAATTATTTTTTGGCTCTGCCTATGCATGAACAATAAATATTTCTCCAATTATTTAGATCTGACTTTATTTGTATAAAAAGTATTTTATAATTATGTTCATGTAGTTCCTGGGTTTGCTTTGGCAGATATGCTCCTAGGCATTTATTATATTTGGGTTTATTTTAAATTGAGTATGTCTATCTCTTCTTGCAGGACTTTGTCAGTAATATATAAAAATGCAGATGAGTTATGTGTATTTATTTTTTATACTGCTATTTTGCTAAAACAATTTATAGTTTCAACTAACTTTTTAGTTGAATTTCTAGGATTTTCCATGTATATCATCATACTGTGTGCACATAAAGATAGTTTTATTACCACTTTGCTTATTTTGATTCATTTGATTAATTTTTTTCTTTTATTCATATTGCTAGCATCTCTAATACTATATTAAATAATATTGGTGACAATGGACATCTTTGTTTCATTCTTTTTTTTAAAACCCTTACCTTCCATTTTGGAGTCAAAACTGTGTATTGGCTCCAAGGCAGAAGAGTGATAAGGGCTAGGCAATGGGGGTTGAGTGAGTTGCCCAGTTGCCCAGCTAGGAAGTGGCTGAGGCCAGATTTGAACCTAGAACCTCAATCTCTAGGCCTGGCTCTCAATCCACTGAGCCACACAGCTGCCCCCTCTTTGTTTCATTCTTGATCTTATTGGGAAGGCTTCTAGCTTTTCCCCATTACAAATAATACTTGTTGATGGCTTTAGGTAGGTGCTTTATATAATTTTAAGAAAAAATCCATCTATGCCTGTTTCTCCACATTTTTAATAGGAATAAGTATTTTGTTTTGTCGATGTCTTTTTCTGTATCATTGATATAATCATATGTTTTTTTTATTATTGAAATTATCAATTATGTTGACAGTTTTTCTTCTACAAAACAATCCCTACATTCCTGGTATAAATTCTGTTTGGTCACAGGATAATATACAATGAGGCTTGAAAGAAAGGTTGGAACCAGGAAGTGTAGGGCTTTAAAAGCTAAACAGAAGAGTTTGCATCTCCTCTTAGAGGCAATAGGAAGCCCCTGGAGTTGGTTGAGTAGTCAGATCTCTTAAGGCAGTGATTCCCAAAGTGGGCACTACCGCCCCCTGGTGGGTGCTGCAGTGATCCAGGGAAGCAGTGATGGCCACAGGTGCATTTATCTTTCCTATTAATTGCTATTAACATTTTTTAAAAATTAATTTCCAGGGGTGCTAAGTAATATTTTTTTTCTGGAAAGGGGGCAGTAGGCCAAAAAAGTTTGGGAACCTCTTAAGGGAAATCATTTTGGAACCAGTGTATAGAATGGACTGAAATGGGAAGACTTAGATTGAGAAGATCAATTAAAAAGATATTGAAACAATCTAGGCAAGAGATGATGAGAGCCTGAACTGAGATGGTAGCTGTGTGAATAGAAAGAATGGGTTGACTGTGACAGATGTGATAAAGGAAGAGATATTAAGATTTGGCAGTTGATAGATACTTGAAGATGTAAGAGAGTGAGGAATCCAAGATAATGCTGAGATTGCAAATCTCAGAGCCTGAAAGAATTGTGGTATCATCAACAGAAATAGCAAAGTTTGAAGAGTGGACAGTTTCAGAGGAAAGAGAATAAATTGGGTTTTAGACATGCTGAATTCAAGATGTCTCTAGGGCTTCCAGTTTGAAATGGCCAATAGGCAATTGTTGATCTGGGATTGAAGCTCAGGGGAGAGAAAGAGACTGAATGCATAGACATGGAGGTCATCTGCATAGAGATGCTAGGTAAATATGCTGCAGGACCCATAGGATCATCTAGAAGAAGACCCACCACTTCTGGCAAGACATTCAAGCTCTATAACCAGCCAGGGAAGATACTTAGCATTTGGTTAGCCAAGATACTTCAGATTAACTTAATAGGCCAAAGAGTAGGAGGCCAGAGGTGAAAATAGTATTGCAAGACCTGTCATCATAGAAGCCTCCAGGACAGAAGCAAAAAAAATAAAATAAAAAAAAAAGATAACAAGTTCAATTTAGGAGAGCTGGAGCCCGTCTTGGAAAGAATCTTTAGGGTCCAAATAAGAAAATGTCTCTATCTTCCAAGGGGAAAGGACAGGACAGGGTACCAAAAATCTATGCAGCCAAAGGGTGCATAACTTGGAAGACTATACAATGAAAATATACCTGGGAAGCAAGTTCCAAGCTGAATTTAGAATCTTACCATTCCTTGAATGAGAGTATCCAGTCATGACGCATATGTCCTGGTTATCTGACTGGTTTATTAAAGCATAGAAACACAACATTTCAGAACTTGTAGTGAACTGAGAAATCACTTAATCCAGTCCTTTCTGTTTGATTGATATAATAGAAAGAACACTGGACAGAGAAGCTAGAAAGGGGAATTGATTTGTCCATGGTCACTCAGTGAGTTAGGAACAGAATAATCAACCAATCAGTATTTATTAAGTTCCTATTATGTTTCAGACACTAGGAATAAAAGCACAAAGGAAAGGATCTGCCCTTAAGAAGCTTATGTTACAGGTTTGTGGAAAAATTAAAATGAGGTAGTACAAAAATATAAATGGGAGAAAGGATGAGTAACAAATGAGGAACTTGGAAAAGGCATATTGAATGTGGTAGAATTTGTGATGAGTTAAAAGATCTATGAGTTCCAAGATACAGAAGAAAGGAAGAAGAGCATGGAGGACAGCCTGAACAATCTGGAGACTGAATATTGTGAATGGACACAGCAAATAGAATGGCTTAACTGGAATGTAAAGTGCATGAGGAGAAGTCACATAATCTTCCAGGGAAAGTCACAAAATCGTCCTGGTTGAAATCAAATTGTGAAGGGCTTTAAATGTCAAGCAAAGGGATCTGCTTTTTATCTCAAAGACAAAAGGGAGCTATGGAAGCTTCCTGGGCTAAGGTGACATAGGGACACCCTTTAGCCATATCGAGTTGGCAGTTGTGTGGTGGATAGATTTGAAAGAGGAAAGCCTGCTCTCAAGGAGATCAATTAGAAGACACCTATTACAATATTCTAGGTAAGACATGATGAGGGCCTGAACTAGAGTAGTTATATGAGTAGAACTATGGAGACAGATTCAAGAGATATTGGGGGGATAAAGGAGAAAAAAGTGTAGAAAATGACTCCTAGATCATAAACTAGAAACTGGGAAATTGGGAAGATATAGGGGAGGAAATTAATGAGTTCTACTTCAGATGGGTTAGGTTAGAAAAGCCTATGGTAATCCAAATGGAGACATCAAGCAAGCAAGCAGTTGGAGAATCATTAAGGAGCTCAGGAGAGACATGAGGGCTGAGTTATCTACGGAGAAATGGTAGTGGAATCCGTGGAAGCTAATGAGATCATCAGAAAGATGTGGAGTGTAAGAAGAGAGGGCCTAGGATGGAGCCCTGGGATGTACTCATACATAGAGGCTGGGACATGAATGATAAAAATAACTGGATTGACATATAAGAAGAGAGCAGGGGCTCTGAAAGGCTCAAATAAAATATAAGGTTTGCATTATGCAAAACTTAACATTTCTTGTTATTATTATTTTTTTTAATTGATGCACAGCCACCATGTCTCTAATTTATTCCCTGAACCTTCTACTGTACTTTTGCTGAGCTCAGGCAATTTTTATAGAGCAAATCTGGAGTTCAATGGTATGTTTAACAACTGGACTCTGGGGGAAAAATATATGCATATGAACTTTTAAGTTCAATATTTATTATTTTTTAAAGCCTTTACTTTCCATCTTATAATCAATACTGTGCATTGGTTCCAAGGCAGAAGAAAGGTAAAGTCTAGGGCTAGGCATTGGGGGTTAAGTGACTTGCCTAGGGTCACATAGCTAGGAAGAGTCTGATCTCCTTACAATCAACTCTCCTCTTTCAAATCTATCCTCCACACAGCTGTCGTGTTGATATGACTAAAGTGTATCGCCATGTCACCTCAGCCCAGGAAACTTCCATCTCTCCCTTTTGTCTTTAAGATAAAATACAGATTCATTTGCTTGACATTTAGTCCTTAACAATTTGACTTCAGGCAACTTTCCCAGGCTGATTATGTGACTCCTCCACAAGCACTTTATATTCCAGTTAAACTGGTCCACTTGCTATGTCCATTCACAATAAAACTATACAGGTTCTCCTCCATGTCTGGGATGCTCTCCTTCTCCTTTACATCTTAGAACCCCTAGATCAGGACCTCCTGTCTCTAGGCCTCGATTTCAAATCACTGAGCCATCTAGCTACCCCCAATATTTATTATTAATACTTTCTTAGATTTAAATGATCAACAAAACAAAAAATAAAGCCCTGAATTGTAGCAATTGCAAATTTATGAGGTATAAATGCATCTACTGAAAATTTAACAATCAAGCCATATAAAATCTATATCAGATTATTTACTATCTCAGGGAAAGAAGAGGGGACAAAGGGAGAAAGGGAGAGAATTTGGACTCAAACTTTATTTTAAGTTTCATATTGTTTTTCTGACTTAATTGGGTAAAAAACAAAATATTATTTAAGAAATAAAAGAGCAGAAAGGGGAAAAAAAGGAAATTGAACAATTAGCTCTCAAAATTCCAGCACATCCTTAGAAGAGAACCTTGAGAACTTGGCATGGAGTTTGGGGATCCTAGATTCAAATTTGATCTCAGAAATTTCCAGCTTTGTGACCCTGGGCAAGTTATATAACCCCCATTGCTTAGCTCTTCCTGTTCTTCTTCTTTGGAACCAATACACAATATTGATTCTAAGATGGAAGTTAAGATTTGAAAAAAAGAAGAGAACCTTGACAAAGTAAAGCCACAAAAGGTCCAGGGAAATGGCTGTGTATCAAAGGAGGGAGTTGTCCATAGCGTCAAAGCTACAAAGAGGTCAAGGATAATGAAAACTGAAGAAAAAAATGATTAGATTTAGCAATAAAAAGATCACTGGTGATCTTGGACAGAGCTGTTTCAGCCAAATGGGTAGGAAAAAAAAGCCAGATTGTACCTGCTGTAAAAGTCAGTGGGAGGTAAGAAAATGGAGGCAGTGAGATAGCTTTTTCTCAGTTTCACTGTGCACTTGAGGAAAGATCTAGAGGGATAGCCTTAGTGGTGATTCTTTTGGTTTAAAAAAAATCAACAGTGATATATATATATTTTTTTTAGATTCTTTTTTTTTTTTTTTTTTAATTTTAAACCCTTAACTTCTGTGTATTGACTTATAGGTGGAAGATTGGCAAGGGTAGGCAATGGGGGTCAAGTGACTTGCCCAGGGTCACACAGCTGGGAAGTGTCTGAGGCCGGATTTGAACCTAGGACCTCCCGTCTCTAGGCCTGGCTCTCAATCCACTGAGCTACCCAGCTGCCCCCAGTGATATATTTTTGATTGGCTATTTCACTCCATTCTTGACCAAAGCTGCTCTTTTAAGTAGTTTATTGTGGGAACTTGTCACACAAAATTAAAGGGGGATTTTATGTAAATTGTCTGCCAGGTAATTCTCTCTGTCTCTGTCCCTTTGTCTCTGTCTCTGTCTCTCCCTTCTTCCGCCCAATTCCAAGGTATGGTAAGGGCTAGACATTTGGGGTTAAATGATTACACAACACAGGTAGGCAGTGTCTGAAGCTAGATTTGAACCCAGGTCCTCTGGACTCTAGGACTGGCTCTCTATCCCACTGAGTCACCTAGATTTTCCAATTTTGTTTTGTTTTAAGGATAATGAGACATAGGTATGTTTTCTGACTGTGGGAAAAAAAAACATTATAGCTGTGAATAAGGAGAAAGAGCATGATCAAAGCATCAAGAGTCAGGAAGAGACAAGAAGGGATGAAATCAAGGGCATAAGTAGAAAGGTTAGCATTGACAAGAAGGGAGGGAAAGGGAAGAGAATATGCATATATTAAGCACCTACTGTGTGCAGACACTGTGCTAAGCACTTTACAAATGATATCTCACCAAGTGTCACCACAGTAGCCTTTTAAGGTAATTGCTATTATTATCCTCATTTTAAGGGGGAGAGACAAAGAAAGAGAAAGCTTGGAACAGCTGTTGTGAGGAGTGATGCAGAGAGCTGATCCAGAAAGAGTAAAGAGATGACTATGCAACAGTGAGGACCCAGTTGAGACTATAAATTATATCTGCAGTCATCCAATTAGTACAGTTGTGTGACTTCCTCAGGTGGAGTTTAGTAACAGGAGCACAAGGGTAGAAGATGGAAGGTGAAAAAAATTTCTGGGCATCAAGTAGAAAGACATAATGGGGCAAAGGATTCAAGGTACAAGGACAGCATCAAGTTAAACCAGTTAACTAAAGGGTTGAGACTTTAAAGGGAGAAAATCAAAGCCAGAGCAGTAATGGTAGCTTGTGAAATCAGGGAGGGGTGTACTGCCTGAAGGACAGAAAGGACAGAGAATGGATTTAAGAGAGATGAGGTAGAGGGAGAGCTAGAATGCCAGAAGGCTGTAGTCAGAGAAGGGGATTTCATAGTTATGGATTGTGGTGGCTGAATACTTTTGGATGGTCAAGGGAATGATCATCCTTATGTACAGCTGAAATCTAGTAAAGATACAGATCAAAAGTAGATAGCTCATTGGATTGAGAACCAGACCCAGAGATGAAAGGTCCTGGCTTCAAATCTGTCCTCAGATATTTCTAGCTGAGTGACCATAGGTCAGTCACTTAACCCCCACTGTCTAGATCTTACTACTCTTCTGCCTTGGAACCCAATGTATGGTATTGATTCTAAGATGGAAGGTAAGGATTTTTTTAAAGGGGGAATATTTTTAAACTTTCTGTCCAGTCCTGATTTGACTACAATACAAAATTTAGCAGGTAGGTGATACATTGAAGAGCATGATAGCCTTGGAGCCAGGAAGATCAAATCTTAAGTTCAAATCCAGTCTCAGACCTTTCCTAATTATGTGACCCTGAGCAAATCACTTAATTTCTGTCAGTCTCAGTTCTTTATCTGTAAAATGGGGATAATAATAGCATTTCCTTAGGGGTAGTTGGAGGTATAAAATAGGAAAATATAAGTATCCTTTTCATCTCACAACATTCCCCATCATAGTTTCAATATATCATGAATATGAATAAGAAATTAAATGGGAATTTGGGGGGGGGGAGAGTTTTTCAGAAGCCACAGATGACATGTAAAGGCCAGCAGAGAACACAGAAAACAATTTAGAAATTCAGAAATGCATAAAATATATGTGCAGTATTGTATAATACCAATTTATTTTCTTTTAATACTGTAATCATACACAATTTCTTTTTTTTAATTTAAAATAAGTAAAAAGTCAAAGTTTGCAAAAAGAACACAACAGCCAGCAGAAAACTCATGAAGGCATAGAGATAGCTTAACATTGACCTACATATAGCCTATGATCAAATACTTAATCCAAATTTTACAATAAAGTACTGTAAACACCCCATTAAAAAAAAAAAAGGAAAAAAATTAAAGCTTCTTCTCTGGTACAGAGGGCCAAAAAATTTCATGTAGATTTTCCAGGTCATGGGAATGCCCTACCCCCAACTCCCATGATGTGGAAGGAATACCTGTTTTTGTAATTTTTGTTATCATTATTGCTGGTAGTTTTCAATCATATCTGACATTTTGTGACTCCATTTGAGGTTTTCTTGGCAAACATAATAGAGTGGGTTTTGTAAGAATCCCTTTTCATAGTTTGCTATTTCCTTCTTTGGCTGATTTTACAGATGAGGAAACTGAAGCAAAGTTTTTGTTTTTTTTTTTTAAATTTTTACTTTTTTTTCAATTTTTAAAATTATGTACTTAGTGTAAGAATTAAATTTTAATGGTTTGACTAAAATATATGAATATTATAAATAATAATGATGGTCACTGATTCAAAGTGGTACTCAAAGTATTATTGCTCAAAGTCTAAATGATTTTTATAGCTTTTATTTACAAATATTTATTTACAAAAGAGGTGGAAAGAGTGAAAACAGAGAAATACAAAAGGGTAGAGAAGACATTAGCCTATCTAAATATTGCTCAGGTGCTCAACTCAGTCAGGACTTGATGATCTTCAACCGGAATTAAACTCTTTCCAGAAGACAGGAAGGGAAAGCCAGCTATCTACTCACCCAAGTTCCCTCCAAGAGGCAGGTCAAGACAATGACTTGAGGTGACGGTGACTCCTGAGGCTAACTTTCTTCCCTGAGCCGATCTTCTTGAAGCCGACTTCCTTCTTGAAGTCCAACTCCTTCTTGAAGCTAACTTCCTTCTTGAAGTTGACTTCCCTAGCCCCAGAAATTCAAGGCCTTTTATAGTGGCTTCTTGTCCTTTCCCCTCTTCACAAGGGCCAATCACAGCTTCCAAATTGCTCAGCACTGCCCAGAGGGCAGTGTTTGTGGGAACTACTTCTAACCTTCTGGAGAGGTAAATACTCATAAAAAGAGTTCACAAATTCCTGGCTGATTGAGGTGTAAATTCTCATTTCCTAAATGATTGAGTTGAAAGGGTGAAGAGCTCCCATGTAGGGCTATTTAGGATGTTCAAGTTTTTGTTGATTCAATTCAAAAGTAAACAAAGGAGAGTTAATCCTGTCTTCGGAATCTGGTGAGGTACTAAGTGGGGGTACTTAAGTTATTGTCAACCAAAGTGTTAACTCCAACTATGCAAAGAGAATAAAGAATTCTCTTTTCACAAGTGTAAGCTCAGAATAGACAAAGAGAACCAAGAATTTCCTTTCACATTAGTAACCATCACCAAAAAATATTTAAATAACCAAATGCATAAAAAAATATGTATAAATGACAAACTCCATATTGTTTACAATTTATTTTAAAATATATAAATTATATACAAGTGCTAATATAAACATCCTCTGCTTTTAAGTTCCCTGTAGGTTTTTTTTTTTTTACTTTGATACTATTTTCTCTTGATTCTGTAGCTGTTATTTATGCCAGGATCATATTCTTTTTAATGCGATCATAGTATGTATTATTTTTATTCTCTTTTCATCTCTTCATATATTTCCCTCACTTTTTAAATATTTCCATTATGTCATTTCTAATAATGTAATATAATCTATTAAATCAGATATCATAATCTATGCAGCCATTTCTCCCAATCATTGCATTTGTGTTATTTCCAGTTATTTGGTCATTATAAAGCTTCCATGAATATTTCCATATATATGTATATATCAATACATATACATCTTATTACCCTCTTAATAATTTCCTTATGGCCTAATCCTAGTTATGAGATTCTAGGTCAATGAGCATGAACATCTTTACAACTGTTAATATATGTTTACATCTTGTTTTCTAAAAAACAATTTATACCAGCACTTAGCAATGCAATATTAGGCCTGCATGTACATGTTCCTATCAGCATTTAATTTGATCAGCTTAAACTATCTGTTTCTCAGTTAACATACAGTACCAGGGCCATAGTTAACTAGATTGGTCCCTGGGCAACAGACACAATCTGTTGCCAGGATATACTCTTTCCAAAACCAAGTCTTTCCAGCTTGATCATACCCAGTGGAACTTTTGTTGCAATGCCACAACACCTTATGAATGCAGGATTACCTCGGTAATATAATGAGTATTATGCTCTCTAACCCATTGTTGTCCCACCAGAAACAATGTTTAGATTATGTGTATGCTCAGGCTTAAATCTGCTACTAACCTCAGGCAGGTATGTGGGCCTCTCCAGATAGCCATAATATTTAACTTATTTAAGGTTCTATTCATCTACTTAACTTCTTTCTTATTTATTTATTTTTTGTTACATTTATCTAATTTTGAAAGGGGACAATTAAATTCCCCCACTATCATTATTTTGTTATCTATTTCCACATGTATCTCATTTAATTTTTCCTTTAAAAATCTGGATGCTAGATTTCTTGGTACATATATGTCCAATATTGATAATGTTTCATTATCCATAGTACCCTCCAACATAATATAGTTACCTTTATAATTTACATAATAAGTTCATTCCTTCCAATTATATCCATTTTAGCCCTAACTCTGTCAGAGATTATTACTACTACCCCTGTTTAACTACTACCCCAGCCTTCTCAGGATAAGCCAAGGATAGTATATTCTGCTTCAGTCCCTCACTTTCACTCTTTGTGTGTCTCTTATTAGTGTATTTCTTGTAAACAACACATTATCAGGTACTGGTTTTTGATCCTTTCTGCCATCCATTTTCCTCACATGTGTGAATTCATCCCATTTACATTCATTGTCATAGTTACTAGCTGTGCATTTCTATCTACTCTGTTCCTCCTCACTATTTGTCCCCCTCTTCCTTTCTTTCCACTGTATCCCTCCTTAGATGCCCAATTTCTTTTGATCAATACCTCTCCAATTTATACCTCTTCCCCAAAATCCTCCCTTATCCTGTACCCTTGCTCTCCTACCTCCAAATTGGTCCACTGAAGCAAACATAAAGTTATGGGTTTTGTCAGCCAGTGTCTGAGACTGGATTTGAATTCACATCTTCCTGCCTCCAGGGCCAGCAGTCTATCCACTGCTGTCTATCCACATAGGTGGTAGGTAAACAGATATTAAAAATAAGATAGTCCTAGTCCTCAAGAAGTTTACATTCTAATGAGGGAGACAACATATATGGGGAATGGTGTCCGGAAGAGGTAATTTAGGTTAAAGCACTCCCAAAGCTTTTGAATGGAGTCACTGGGCAACTGATTATCACACCTCTCAAGTAAGTCTGGACCTGGCTAGTGAGATTGGGTTGAATGCATTTTCATTCACTTCATCCCCCAGTCAAAGTAATTCATTCCCAAGGATGAATGCCCAAATGGAGAGGATTAATAAAATCATAATGACATAGCCTTACTGTAAAGGTCACCTAATCTAATCCCCTCATTTCACAGGTCAGGAAACTGATGCTCTCTAAGATTAGATGGTTTATTCGTCTTCACACTGGTAGTAAATGTTAGCTCCAAGATTCAAATCTAGGTCTTCCAACTCTAAATCTAGCAGTCTTGGCATCATAAAAAGTTAGAAAGACCTTGGAGAATTTAGTCATCAATTAGTACAATTTGCTAACTTTAAAGAGGAAAAAAGCTAAAGTTTAAAGTTAAGGTAAATCATCCATACTATTGAAAGAGGAGCCAAGAGAGGAATGAATATCACATATCTTTTTCCCCCCAGGCAGAAGACAATTTTCTTGGCAACCAAGTTTCTAGCTACTTTCTTGCCCCACCCCATTCCCTTTGGAGACTTTCTTCATAGATAGATTGCTATACATGAAAGGATTAAAATTTATCCTTGAATCATCCCAATAACTCCCTCCAGCTGGCATAGACTTTCATTCTCACCCTCATTTCCCCACCCCCAGTATACACATATTCCTAAGCACTTCCTACCAGCTTAATGATCTCTCTCACATCCAGAGTCTGAGTCATTCGGCTTTTCCCCCAAATTCCCAGAGATTACTAGGGGGGTCAGAACTGTGCCAATAAGATATTGATATATGTCATGACTTAGTCAACATAATTTTCAAAATTCTGATAATTGCACCACAGAGATCCACACAGGACCCCAGGAAGGCAGGGATCACCTGACTTTGCCTGGTCCCGGAACCCTTAGGAAAGCCAAAATGGAGTCATGTCCCCTGATCCCTTGAATGCCATCCATCCCTCACATTCTGACCTGATAAATGCAAAATGAAAAAAGGAATTTTTATTCAGCTGAAGGGGATAGAGGGAAGGAATAGATACTTATCTATTATATGTCAGTGCCTTTGATAAGTGCTTTACACTTATCAGTATTTGGCATTTGATCCTCTCACCAAATCCAGGAAAGTAGATGTCATTATTGTCTCTATTTTGCAATTGAGGAAATTGAGTCATATAGAGGTTAAGTGACCTGCTCAGAGTCGCTCAGGAAGTGTTTGAAGTCACATTTGAACTCAGGTCTCCCTGACTTCAGTCCCATCATTCTGTCTACTGGACCATCTAGATGTCGATAAGATGCATCGTTTATACAGATAAGTCAGACCAAGAGAATTTGAAGAGGGAGAAATTCCCTACCAACTAGGGAGATAAAGAAAGGTCTGCCCCTGTCTCCTCAAGGTCCCCTGGCCTTATCATGTGCCCTAGTTTCTGTAGCCTATAGACCACTTAAAACTGTCATGCAACCTGCTGACTTCCCATAAGTCATCTTGGATCTTGCCATCTGCCTCTAGGCTTCAGTTTTAGGTCCTGTGGGACTTCTATCTGCCTCTAGATGAACTTCATTTTCTATATATTTTTCTCCCAATTAGAATGTAAGCTCCTTGAGACTAGGAACTCTCCTTTTTGTTCTTTCTGTTCTCAATTCTTAACACAACAGCTGCCATGCAGTCAATGCTTTTAAAATGCCTTTTCTTTCATTCATTCATTCAGAGAAATGGATGAATGTTGTTGTCAAGGCAGAACAATCAAGCTAGGCTGTCTGTAAGGCATGGAGAGGAAGAATATGAAATAGGTCTGGAAAAGTAGGCTGGAGCAGACTGTGAAGGGCTTTAAATAGCAAACCCAGTAACTTGTATTTTATCTTTGAGGGGATAGGGAGACATTGAAGATTCTTGAGCAAGGGTCATGACATAATTGTATCTGTGTTTTTTGAATGGCTATTTTGGCAAGTGTAAAAGATTCTTGGGAAAGGGGAGAGAAGAGAGGCTGGGGGACCAACTGGAAGGTTAATAAGACATTGTTCTGTATTGTTATTTAATTTTTCCTATTTAAATAATAGTATCACAGTGCCTCTTGGCATTCCTTTCCCATTCTCTGGATTCTCAAGAACCAGATGCTATAAAATTAGAGATATTTCAAAAATGAAATTATTGACCTTGATAATGTATAAGTTTCCTTCTGATTCTAAATCACAGTAGGTCACATGTTTGTAGCTTGGAAATGAATACTTGAAGACATCGGATCAAGCAAGCAAGGATTAAAAAAAAAAATCCTTACCTTTTGTCTTAGAATGGATACTGAGTATCACTTCCAAGGCAGAAGAGTGATAAGGGTTAAGCAATTGAGGTTAGGTGATTTGCCCAAGGTCACACAACCCAGAAATGTCTGAGGTTGAATTTAAATGCAGGATTTCCTGTCTCCAAGCCTGACTCTAGCCACTGAGTCAACTTCTGCCCCCTCTCTTTTTTTAGTTATAAATAAGGGTCTTATATCAAGGCAGACAGAATATCTTCTGAGAAGGTACACAGTACTATTGAAATTTCCTGAAAACAAGGATTTATTAAGTGCCTATTGTATGTCAGGTTAGGAAGCAATTAGGTGACTCAGTGGGACTGGAGTCAGGAAGACCTGAGTTCAAATTTGATCTCAGACACATTTTAGCTATATCACCCTGATCAAGTCACTTAATCTTTGCCTCAATCCACTGGAGAAGAAAATGGCAGACCACTCCGATACCTTTGCCAAGAAAATTCCATGGATGATAGCCCATGAAGTCACAAAGAGTAGCACACAACTGAACAATAACAAAAAATATATCTCAGGTTCTGTAATAGATGCTAATGATTAAAATAGAAGGTTTCTCAAAAGTCTTTGTGTGGATTAAAGATGTGTGTGTGGGGCTGGTGGTAGTGGTGTTAAAGCACCAATTTACAAAGAAAGGTAAATATGGAATGGTTGGAGCACTGGCCTTGGAGTCAAGAGGACCTAGATTCAAGTTCTACCTCTTACATGTACTGGCTGTGTGATTATGAATTAGTCACTGAACCTCTGTTGATCCTAGGCTACTCTTCAAGACTGTAAGTTGCATACAAGGGGCTGATCTGTGTGGTAGAGGAAGTGATATCCCAGACCTACCACCCTCCTGTCCTCTCTGCCTCTCCTCCATCTCAGAAAGTTTACAAAACATTTTTCTCTCAATAACCCTCTTAGGTTGGTATGTGATGCAAGTATTATTCTAATTTTACATGTGAGTAAACTGAGTCACAGAGAAATTAAATTATTAAATCAAGGTCACTTAGCTGATAAGGGAAAGATGCAGGATTTGAATTCAAGTCTTCCTATTTCAAGTCCCAAATATCTTGCATTAAACTGCACTGACTCTGATGTCATATGAAACAGAGGCAACAAATCATAGTGGAAAGGTACTGATTTTGGAGTCAGAAGACTTGGGTTCCATTTCTGCTTTGGCAACTTAATAACTGATTTTTGGTAAAGTTGCCTAACTAGTTGGGGCTTCAGTTTTCTTGTCTGTAAGATGGGGCTAAAAGTAGTTCCTACTATCCAGGGTTGTTATGAGGATCAAATAATATTTGTAAGGGCTTACTTGCACAGTACTTTGCACATAGTACCTGCTTAATAAATGCTTATTTCCTTCCTTTAAGGCTTAAGCTTCCTGGCAGAAGAGGGCTAAGAGGAAGAGAGAGACAGACAGACAGACAGAGACAGACAGACAGAGAGGCAGACAGAGACAGAGAAGAGAGAGAGACAACAAGAGAGACAGAGAAAGAAAGGAGAGATAGAGAGACAGAGAAAGGAGAGACAGAGAGACAGAGAAGAGAGAGACACAGAGAGAGAAGAAACAGAGACAGAAACAGAGAAGAGAGAGACAGAGAGAGAGAGAAGAGAGAGAGAAGAGAGAAAAAGAGAGGGGGAAAGGGAAGAGTAAAGGAGGGAGGGAGGGAGAGAGGGAGGGAGGGAGGGAGGGAGGGAGGAAGAACAATAACAGACCATAACTGATGCGTTTTCAAGTGGAAGGAACTCTCATATCTAACAGCTGCTCTAGTAGGAGTGGCAGTTCACGGCTCACCACCATATTGCTCTAGATGCAGAGAAATCAGTCTCAGGAGCATTGTTGCTATCTCTATGCAGTTACTCTGCTACTCTCTAAAGGAGGTCAAGGCACTCGAATCATCAGCCAAAAATCTCAGCCTGATCTCGTGAGTACAACAGAAAGGCACCAGTTATCTGGGTTTGAAAGTGGCCGTGATGCTACTCTAAGGCCATGTCTAATTATATAAATTAAGGAGATTGTCTTGGCTTTTCTGGTGCACATGAGCGATCATCTAACTCTATTAGTCATTCTCTTGAGAATCAACAAGGCAGCCAGGCTATATAATCGGAGCAAGGTTTCTGATGTATGTTGGCAACAAGAACAACACACAAATGGGCTAAACATGTGTGGACGTCCAATTTCAAGACCAACTTCTCTACATTTGAGTATACCATGATGGATATTCCCAATCTTTTTATTTGCTTTGTTTCAAACAATATGTGTTAAGTGATTCTTCTGAATCCCCTCGGGCAGAAGCAGGACTGATTGCTCAGGACCTTATGAAATATCCTTTTAATATCATTGAGGTACCCAATCTTGTCCTCCAGGTGCAGGAGGATCATGTACCCCACCCAAGGACTAGGATTTCAAACAACAGCTCAGAAAAGAGTTCGCAAATAAGTTCAACATTTATTAAGTTCCTGATGGTTAACAGTCATTTGTTGTCTATTATATTTTAGGTACAGTGCTAAGCACTGGGGATACAAATATAATCCTTGCCTTAAAAAGCTTACACGGTGTAGGAAGCGAGGGGGGAATAGGGAGAGATAGACAATACATAAAGAAAAATGAATAGAGTTGGGGGAAGGGAAGGAAAGTACCCATCTTAGGGGCCAAGACTTCTTGTGGAGAAGTGTGGAGTATAGCCTGGTGAGAAATAAAGAGATAACTGGCCTGGATGCACTTTTTAAATAGTGGTTCTGGGAGGAGCCCTCCTATCAAAGAAAGGTTCTGTGGGGGTGACATGTTTTGGGTTCAAAGCTATGCTCTAAAGACTTACTCTGCTTTATTATGGTATGGAGGTAACTCTAGGTTCTTGAAGGATACACCAGTGGTGTACAAGCTCTGGTAGGTCTTACCACACAGGATAAGTTTTGAATATGGACTTTGTATGTCTGTCATCCAAGGCCTAGTTCAGTTCATAGAAGCTTATTACTTGAAAGTTGGCCACTAAGTAATGAATTTGTTGGGTTGTTTTTTTTTTTTTTTTTTGCCAAGTAACTATAGAAACCATTTACTTGAGCAGGGAGGAGTTGTAAATGGTATTGGTGGAGGGAATGTCCACACTAAGGAAATGAGAGATTCTTCAAGGAAATTAATCCTGTGCATGGCACAAACATTGACATTGTCCCTGTACTCCAGGAACAATCTACTACTTTTATTCAAAAAATAGGTGATGATACTAGGGAAGAACCAGCTGATCATGACTATAACCTACTAGTCACCTCTAAAGTTATCAGTTTAACTAAGTTTGGACTTAAGACTCCAGACTTAAATAAGTTGAGATGGGTCACATTAGAGAACCATCAGAAGAGTGTTCTTCACCTACCTTTGGGGACTATGACCATTCCTTAGGTCACCATAATGGTACCCATCATTTTGTGAGTCAACTTTGTGTTTCTTCCTAGAAGTATTCCCCCATAGGAAAGTAGTATAGGATCTAGTAACCACTATGGACTACATAGAGAAAAGGGCCTCTAGTATGGTTGTCAAAGAGAAGAGAAACATGGAGAAAGATAGTAAAAAGACAAAAAGAATGAGAATCAAAAATCAAAGGATTGTAGATTTGGAATAAGAAGTGACCTTAAAGGTCACCTGGTCCAACCCCATCATTTTATGGGAGAGAAATCCAAGGAGTTCAGTGACTTGTCCAACCAGAGCTCTAGCTACAATTCTAGCATTCTATCTACCATAACACATTGACAGACAAAGAGAGAAGAGGCTTATTTTCTTTTCTTAAATCCAAATTGATTAGTGAGCTCCAGACAGCTATTAAGCTGAAACTATTCTTTTGGGTGACTATAACTATTTATGCCATAGCAAGCCCACACAGAGAGAACTCAGATAATGCTTTCTATCTTCACCCACACTAGTCAAATGTTTAGATAAACAAAGATGTTGAATGAAATTCTCTATCTGTTATTTGAACATAAATTGATATTGAATAGAAACTATAATATCAGGTCAAATTCCATGTAGGACAAATGTGGGATTGATTGTCAAAAGCACGAAGTAACTTTATCTCAGAATACAAAGAAATATACACTAGTATACCTTCTTTATCCAGAAAGAAGGAAGAAGGTCCAAGGGGTCAATTAAGGGTAGGGGATGTGGTGGGAAAACAGGAAGAAAGGAAGAATCTTTTCAATTTACTAGATCTTTACCCCCTCCCATCTTTTTTTTTTCCACATATGACTTACTGCTCCACTGTCCTCCTCTTCCAATTTTTTAAAAATTATTTATTTTCTAAAGACTTCATGGTGTTTCCCAAAGGCTATCAGTACCCCCATCTCCTCCTCTAAAAATTCTCCTTCTAAAGCAAGGTAAACCTAGTTTCAGACCTGGAGTGTTTACATAGGACTTCCCACCAATGGGAAAATTTGTACAAACATTCCCAGCTTCAAACATGCTTAAAATCTGAGTTACAAGAGAAACCCAGAAGTGAATCAGTTTAAATAAATTGTATTAAATCTAATCTGATAGTTTGGGGCTTTTACCAAAGATAGAATTTTAGTAGATATCCACAAGTAGGTAGTGGGGAGAATAAGAAGACCAATGAAGGTGAGAAAGCAGACTCAGTCAAAGGAATACAAGGAGCTCCTGAAAAGAGCAGTGTCTCCAATAGATCATCAGAATTAGAAGTGATACACCTCTGAGGTTTCACTTCATACCCATTACATTGATAAAGATGACAAAAAGCAAAAATGGTAAATATTGGAGGGACAGTGAGTAAACAACACACTAATGCACTAACAGAGAAGCTATGACTTGGTCCAAACATTCTGGAAAACAATTTAGAACTATGCTGAAAAGGTCAACAAATCATAGTTTGTTTCATCCAGTGATACTTCAAGTAGTCATATACCACAAGGGGAGGGGGGATCAAAAAGAGTCTCATATCTGCAAAAATATTTATAACAATACTTTTTCATAGTATTGAAGACTTGAGGGGAAATGAGGATGCCATATTGGTAAATAAATGAAAAAATGTTTTATATGAATGTGGTGAAATTGTATTATAATGAAAGAAATGGCATAAAGAATTCAGGGAAATTTGGGAAGAGTTGTGTGAACAGATGCAAAGTAAAGAGAAAAATTTGCATAGTGATAATAATATTGCAAAGGGAGAAGACACTGAAAAACCTAAGAATTCAGTACACTTCAAACATAACTAAAGGGGACTGATGATGAAGCATGGCAGAGGGAAGCAGTAGATGAAGGATACAGAAGGATACAGGATAAGATATACATTTTCAGGACATGGCCAATGTAGTTTTTTTGTTGTTATTTTTAAATTTTTTTCAACCCTTACCTTCCATCTTAGAATCAATACTGGATATTGGTTCTAAGGCAGAAGAGTGGTAAGGGCTAGGCAGTGGGGGTTAAGTGACTTGCCCAGGGTCACACAGCTGGGAAGTGTCTGAGGCCAGATTTGAACCCAAGACCTCCTGTCTCTGGGTCTAACTCTAAATAATGATAAGGGAGGTACCAAAACATGAAAACAAAATGGATGACTTCTGGAAATCTTCCTTTCTGAGAGTTGAGCAGAGAGGTAATATTTTCTCAGATGGTGGTTGACCTAGCTTTAAAGTGCACACAGGATTTTGCATATTTTGTCTCACTTGATCATCACAACAACTCTAGGAGGTAGGTGTTATTATTATCCTTGTTTACAGATGAGGAAACTGAGGCTGACAGAGGCCAAATGCCTTGCTCAGGTTTGCATATCATTTAAAGCAGGATTTGAACTCATGTCTTCCTGGCTCCAAGTCTATCTACTTACTACATCACCTTTGGTCTTGGGTGAAGTGTCCTAAAAGTTATTGATGGTAAAGACTACAGTCATGAAGAACCAGCCTAAGTCCTGGACTCACATATTCATAATTAAGAACAAAACAAGAAATACTGCAGCAGCCTAGTCAACCAAATGCATAGTGAGAGCTAGGATTTTTTTTTAAAGAAATGTGTAGAATTTATGTATGCTTTTTTAAAAATCAAGCCAGATGAAATGGAGATTCCCAGTTTTGTCTATAATCCTTTTTTGTGTTCTGCTGTGAATGAAGAAATGCTTGATTTTTGCTATTTAAGTTGGGAATTTTTTAAAAAGAAAAAAGTGATCCTTTCAGGGAAGTTTCTTAAAGGAGACCAAAGCTTTTCCCTACTGAACATTTAAAACAAATCTTTCACTTAACATATCTATTTTTACATTACATTTTATTTTTTAATCAGCAAAAATCCTTCCCTCTCTCACACTTCACACCCAAGTAAGAAAGAAAAAGAAAACATCTGTTACAAACATGAATAGTCAGTCAATATGCATTTATGCATATGCTATATCAAAAAAAGATGTTTCATTCTGCACTCTGAGTCCTTCACATCTCTATTAGAAGATAAATAGTCAGCATTCTACATCGAGTCCTCTAGAAAGCTTGTTAGTCTTTAAGTTGTTTATGTTACTATTGTCATTATATAAATTATTCTTCCAGTTCTACTCATTTCACTCTGCAAGTCAGTGCCAAGTACTTTGTAAATGTTATCTCATTTGATCCTCACAAGAACCCTGGAAGATAGGTGCTTTATCATCATCATCAGACAGTTAAGAAAACTGCATCAAAAGTTAACTGACTTGTCCAGAATAACATATCTAGTAAATATTTCAGGCAGGATTCAAATCCAGGGCCTTCTGATTCCAGACCCAGTACTTTATCCACTGTGCCATCTAGTGCATTTGGGAACACTGAAAGCTTTTATGTTCCCAGCCTGAGTTGTCCCTGAGATCTTGGAATAACACAACCTTTAATATTCCATGAAAGCAACAGCAGGACTGATCCAGGCATATAGGTCTTTCCAAGTCTCTCTGCAACCATCCCCTTCATCATTTTTATAACACAATAGTATTTCATCACATTTATATACTTAACTTGTTCTGCTATTTCCCAATAGATAGGCACTCCCTCAGTTTTGTGGGGGAGGGTCTGCTACCACAAAAAAGTGCTAGTATAAATATTTGTGTACAGTCTTAGTTATAGTTTATTTTGCTTAGGATTAATCTTATCTTTATTCTAACCTCCTTCTTATTTCCCCCTCTCCGTTATTCTATTTCCCTCCTTTTTTTCTTTTTAGTGAAATGTATTTCTGTATTCATCACCATGTATATATTTTTTCCTTCTCTGACTTAGTTCAGATAAAAATGCAATTCAAGTATCACCTACTCCCCCACACCTTCCTCTTTATCTGCATACATTTCTAATTGTACACTTCAATTAAGTGAGATCATTTTCCCTAACTTTCTTTTCTTTTTCCTCCACTAGTGTGTTCCTATTCCTTTCCATTTCCATTCTTTTAATATGAAGACATAGAAGAAACATTCCCAATCTTCCTATCTAATTAGACTGTCTTTAGGATCTGTGGCAATGATAACCTCCAGAGAAGACCTATATATCATCTCCCCATATTAGGAAGTAAATAGTTTAATCTTATTTAATCCATTATGATTATTTCTTAATATTTACCTTTTTATATTTCTCTTGACTCCTGTGTTTGTACTTCAAGGTTTCTACATGACTCTAGTCTTTTCACAGGACTGCTTGGAAGTTAGTCAGTGACTTAATAAATATTTATTAAGCATCTATTGGTTCCCAGGCACTATGTGAAGCACTAAGGATACAAAAAAAGGGCAAAAGACATTCTCTCCCCTTAAGGAGAAACCATGCAAATGACTATGTACAAACTATATGCAGAATAAAGAGGAAATAATTAACAGAGCGAAGCACTAGAATTAACAGGAGTTGGGAATGGCTTCCTGAAGAAGATGGATTTTTAGTTGTGATTTAAAGGAAACTAAGAAATCTAGAAGGAAGAAAAAGGAAGAGAGAATTCTAGGCATGGTAGACAGCAAGTAAAAATGTCCAGTTAGGAGATGGATTGTCTTGTGTAAAGAGCAGCACAAATCTTCTATTTCATTAAAGGTCTATTTATTCCCCCTGTAGGATTATATACAGATTTTCTGGGTAAGTTATTCTTAGTTGTAAGTCTATTCTTGGCGCTTCTGGAATATCATAGTCCAAGCTCTCTACTCCTTTAAAGTTGTGGTTGCTAAATTATATGTGATCCGGACTGTGGCTCCTCAGTACCTACATTTTCTTTCTGACTATTTGGAGTATTTTTTCTTTGACCTGAAACCTAGATTTTTTGCTATCATGTTGCTGAAATTTTCATTTTGGAATTTCTTCCAGGAAGTAACTACTGGATTCTTTCCAATTCAAGGTTGCCAAAGAGATCTGGGCAGTTTTCTACTAAAATTTCTTATGTTTTAGGCTCTTTTTTAAAAATTATAACTTTTAGATACTCTAATAATTCTTAAATTATCTCTCCTCAATCTTTTTCCAGATCAGTTGTGTTTTTTTTGCAATGAAATACCTTATTTTTTCTTCTAATTGTTTAGTCTTTGAAATTTGTTTTAATATTTTTTATTGTTTCATGGAATCAATAACTCCTCTTTGGTCCTATTTAGTTCTAGTTCTCAGAGAGTTTATTGCTTGAAGAAGATACTGTATCTCTTATGATAAGTTGATAGTTCTCTTTTCACATCTTTCTTCCATAATTTTAATTTCTTTTCAAATTAATTTCCTTTTATTTAATTTGTAAAATGTTTTGAACTCTTTTTTAAAGTTTTTGTTCCTTCTCTTCCAGGAATTATAGTTGAAGTCATGCCAAAGCTATTTTTTCCTAGAGGATTTGCTTGTAATTATTTTGAATCATTCTCTTCTTCTAGGTTTGTCTCTTAAAGCATCTTTGTTACCCTTACAGTTCTTTATGGTGGAATTATTTTTTCTCCATATTCTTCTAGTCTACTTCCTGACTTCCAATCTCATGTTAGGATCAGTCACTGAGCACTTCTGATATGAATATGGACTGGTTCTTCTGATACTTTCTTAAATTGAGTATTGTGTTAATCCAGGATCTCAGAAACAATTCAGATTCAGGAACTAAAAATTTTCAGTGCTCTCAAATACACTAGTTGGCCCAGGTGCTAGAGCTCTGGGTCTGAAGTCAGAAAGACCAAAGTTCAAATCCTACCTCAGACATTTACTAGGTGTGTTATCTTAGACAAGTCAGTTAAACTCTGTTTGCCTCAGTTTCCTCAGCCACAAAATAGGAATTATAGCAGCACCTGCCTTCAAGATTGTTGTGGTCTGTAGTAGGTGTTTAATAAATACAAATTTCTTTCCTTCCTTCCAAAGTAGTCTAATCCTGAGCAAAATCTGGTTACTATTTTCCTGTTCTGTATTCTACATGTTCTTGACCTGTGTTTGAATAGCATGCTTAATGGGCTTGATTTGTTTATAGTTCCAATAGACTGCTGCTGGACTCAGCCACTATCAGCCAACTAGAAAGCTGTGCTAGTTTAGAGTGACAGAACTAAAGATTTTCTTTTGGTATGGTTGTCTCGCACAGATTATTCTTTCATAGACTTCAGACGAGGCCAGAATTTGGGATCGAGACCCCACTCCACTCTGAAGGTCTGAGCTACACAGAACGTCTACTTGCTTCTTGCTCAGTACAAGTATATAGGCTAGGGCAGTAGTGGCAAGCCTTTTAGAGACCAAGTGCCGGTACTGCAACCCTCATGATGCATGTGAGCCCCATGCCTTACCTCAGATTGGGGAGGGAGGAAGTGTTCCCATTGGACTGCTGGGCAGAGAGGCAGGTAAAGTGAGAAATGAGCTCAGGTACACATGGAGAGGGAAGGGAGCAGCCCGCCCCATATCCCTCTAGCTTTCTAGTAGTGAACTCTAGTGGGTGAGGGCAACAGCACACATGGCCACAGAGAGGACTCTGAGTGCCCTCTCTGTTACATATGCTATAGGTTCGCCACCAAGAGGGTTAGGGCCTTTGGTGGCTCCTCACCCTGGTATGCTATCTCTAAGTTCAGGTCCCCTTTGTATTCCACCCTGTACCTGTGATCCAGACCTGGGCACTAAGTGATAGAGCTGCTAATAGTCACTTGTTCCTGCATTCTACACCAATTTAGTTCCCCCCTTTGATGGATTTAGGACTTCCTTTTGTCCTTACATACACTGCCCTAATGTTCCCTACATTGTCTGGCCAAATCCTCTTCCCACTGCCTGCAGAGCTCTTTATCTCTCTCCCTATGCTGATCTGAGCTGGGAAAATAATTCCTTGTAATTTTTTAATCTAGTATTTCCTCATTAGAATTTGGTCTAGAGGATTTCTAGGTCTGTTCAGAGGAGTTGGCAGCTAGAAAGAGCTTGCTATATTTCTTCCTTCTCCACCCTCTTGACTCTACCGCTGACAGTTAGGATTGAGTTACTATGAGGTCAAGACTGGATAGGAAGGAGCAGAAATATTTGAAGAATGACTTGTGTATGCCCACCTCCAGAGAAAGAACTGATAAATAGGAATAAGACATTTCAAATGGTGCCTTCTTTAAAGGGAAAAGGAAAAGGGTGGATGGAGTTGTTTTATATATTTTAATGTAACATAAAGAAATGTAATTTTAAAAAGAATATGATATATGTAGTATTTTTATTTCCTAAAAGAAAGTTATAATCTAAATCCTAGGTGGTATTTTTGTGATAAATATAAAGTGAATAGAAAAACTTAATTCTAACATTAGAGCTGACCAGGATTCCTGAATACCATATTTTATTCCTTTTGTTATTAGACAGTATCTCATTATCTGTTACTTTCAAGAAATCAGGTCATGGTGGTTAAGCAGAACTTAGGACATTTTGTTAAATTATTGCATATACTTCCTTTGAAACTGAGCTGGAACTAAATCAATACTCTGGGGCAAGATCTAGAACTTGTGTAGGGCAGCTGGGGCTTTGGCCCAGACATTGAGAGGCAGGAAACATGTTGCCTTCTTCTCCTTTCTTCCTGACTATAGGGTGTCTAATTCCTGGCTCCCGGTTTCTGTCATACTACATTCCCATGCATTCTTCAGAACGAGAATTCTTCCAGCATATTTTCTGGCCTGGATGCCCAGGATTACCACGGGTCAGCAGGGGAGATAAGTGGCAAAGACAGAACATGCTGAACACTTGTTATCTCTACACTCAAAGAATGCTCATCCTTAACCCTTCTTAGTCTCTATCTTCCTCTGGCCTCTCTTTTCACTATGCCCTCTGTGATCCTCCTCTATGGCAAACAAATTCTCCTTCATTCTAGACTTCTCCCTTTCACATTCCCTCCACTTTGTAGTGACCACTGAAACCTAATTTCCTCTCCGAGACTGGCTATCAGCCCATTTCACAAAGGACTTAAAAGAAGATTTAACATCCCCTTTCCTCTTCCTTGTCATTTTCAAATAGACCCCCAACCACCATAAATATCAACCACTCCAACCTTTAAATTTCATTCTGTTCTATCCTACGGCTATTGTTTATGTACTTCCAGGTCACTCAATGACTGAAAAAATTGCTGCCAAACAAGTTTAGTATCTAGTTCATCTACCCTGTTGAATCTGTCACCTCTTCAATCTGTACGACATTTGTCTCTAACTCCCTATTCTAATGTTAGCCACAAAGCCCAATCCCACTTCCATGCTCCCCTCTTACACACAGGTGCCAGAATCAGGTGCCAGAATGCCTAGTTATGACACTGTACCTTACCACATCATTGTTGTTTTTCTTTGCTATAAAATCATAGGGTATTATTATTAGGTCTAGAATGGGAAGAGACCTCAGAGTTCACTTAGTCCAATCTTGAAACTGAGTCCCAGGAAGGTTAGTGGAGAGAGTTTGGACTTAGAAACACAAAGGTTTGAATTTCAATTTTGCCTCAGACATTTACTAGCTGTGTAACCCTGGGCCAATCACTTAATCTCACTCAATCTCAGTTTCTTTAACTGTAAAATGGGAATAATAATAGCACCTTTCTCCTAGGGTTTTTATGAGGATCAAATGAGATAATATTTGTAAAGCAATCTGTAAATTGTAAAGTATCTACTAGGAGGAGTAGTGGGAGTAAGTATGTATGTATGTAGGTGTGTAATTCAGTCATATAGTAAGTGTATCTATAGAAACTTTCTGTTACTTTCGAGTATCCTAACCATGGTTATAAAGCAGAGCTTAGGACATTTTGTTAAAATCTTACTTAGTTCCTCTTAAATTGAGCTGGAACTGAATCAATTCCTGAAACAAGAGCCAGGACTAATAGAGGGCAGCTGGAGATTTGCTCCAGGCACCGAGAACCAGAGAACATAGGGCCATCTCTAAATATACTTAATATAGATATATGTATTTATGTATATATACACACATATATATAAATTTAAATTTTATTTAATTAAAAAATAATAATTAAATATATGTATATTTAAACCCAGGGACTCTAAGTCTAATACTTTTTCTGATGTACCACGTTAGAGACACAATAACTATAACATGTTCTCTCTGGCACTTTCAGCGATAAATACCTCTGTGCAGAAACCAAGATGGCATCACCTTTTTCTGAATTCTGTTCTCTAATGGTTCTTGCTACAGTGAGGCAGACACTAAAGAGGATAAGAGTGCTGCGGGAGTGTGGTCACTGTCATGGCATGGCAGGGGTTTTATAGCCACTTGCACTGCACAGCATGCCACGCATTGCTAAGCTTGCCCTCGTTAAATTGCAGTAGAACGAAGCATAATTGCCCCAGAGTCAATGTGTTGTTCTATACTCACAGGCTAGAAGAATGTAAAGGGGTGACTCATCAGCCATTTGCTACAATCAGGAGATGGTGAGGAGGAATGTCATAATGTACAGTATGTGGAACAATGAATAAACTGTGAATTACAAGGTTAAAAATATCCCTGAGAGATGCTGGTGACCTCGAAACTCACTTGACTCTGTGCATCCTCAGGAATGAGGAATGACGGCTGGATTCCCGGAGTCAGCATTCTCTGACTCTTAATGCTGGCTCTGTGTTGTCATTTTGGTCGCAATAGTACCTGGAAGCTATAATGTAAAACTGAAGCAGATGATAAAAGTCTTTTCCATCAAGATGCTTGATGGAACCATGAGCATCAGAGGCGGGGGAACTGTGTGCATCAGAATCCATTCCGGGGGGGTCCTCACTTGTTGAATATCCTTCATCTGCTATGGTGAAGAAATGCAATTCAGCAATGGGAATTGGAACTACAAATCATTACTCCTGTTCAAATAATTTCTACTTTTTAGTTACAGTTACAGATCTTCTGAGAAGATGTAATATTATCTTACTTTGCCACTGCATCCTAAAGACCCCCAGGACTTGCCATCTGCCCCACTCCTGAGCTCCTAGGACTTTTAACCCTTCTATCTTTGCTACAGCTGAACTCATGCATGTGTTATCTCCTTTAATTAAAAGATGACCTTAAGAGCAAAAATTCTTTCTCTCTGTCTCTGTGTCTGTGTCTGTCTGTCTGTCTTTCTCTCTCTCTCTCCCTCCCTCTCTCTTTCTCTGTCTCTCTCTGTCTCTTTATCTCTTTCTGCCTCTCTGTCCCTGTCTCTCTGTCTCTATCTCTGTCTCTGTCTCTGTCTCTGTCTGTCTGTCTGTCTGTCTGTCTGTCTGTCTGCCTGTCTCGCTCTCTCTCTCTCTCCAGGACTCCACATAATGCTTGGCACATAAAGCACAGCTGCACAGCTAGGTGGTGCAGTAGAAAGAGTACAGGGCCTGGAGTCAGGAAAATATATAAATTCAAATCTAGCCTCAGACACTAGATTTGAACTCTGGGCAAGTCAGTTACTCCTATTTATCTCAGTTTCTCATCTATAAAATGGGTTACACTGGAGAAGAAAATGGCAAATCTCTCTAGTATCTTTGCCAAGAAAACTCTGTGGATGAGTCCGTGGGGTCATGAAGAATCTGACACAACTGAATAACAACAAAACACTTAAAAATACTTTTTGCATTCATTATTCACCTTCCATAGTAAATATTTTAACATTTCAAGGGCCTAAGATTTCAGTGATATGCACATGCATTCTGCTAATAGAAACTATAACTCTCTAGCTTTATAGATAGACTTTGAAAAGAAAAGAAGTTGCTTTGACCCTGAAGCCAAGTTGGTGAGCCTCTGAGCCTCTCCTAATTTAACTAGACTGGACACTGGCTGGGGAAGGACTGAAACGTGCAGGGTCTCACTGTACCCTTATTCAATAGGCAGCTACAAAGTTCAATGGATAGAGGACTGGGTTTGGAGGAAGGAAAATAGAGCTCAAATTCTGCCTCAGACACTTACTAGCTAGATGGCCCTGGGCAAATAAATCATTTAACCTCTCAGCCTCAGTTGGGATAATGGGGATAATTAATAGCATGACCTTCACTGAGTTTTCCTGAAGATTACTTGAGATAACGGATATAATGTGCATTGCAAATCTTAAAGGCTTCAGAAATGTTAGCTATTATATTACTCAGTCCCTTTCATCTTGGTAGATGGTTCTCCAAAATCTGATTCTCCATTGGCAAGGCCTTCAAAAACCTAGGGTCCAGGGCAGCTAGGTAGCATACTAGATAGAGTGCCAGATCTGGAGCTGGACAACTGGGTTGAAATCTGCCCTTAGACACATCCTAGCTGTGTGACCCTGGGTAAGTCATTTAATCTCTACTACCTAGCCATTGCCACTTTCCTCTCTTAGAAATGGAACTAAGGTACAAAGACAGAAGGCAAGAGCTTTAAAACAACTAGGGTCACTTCAATGCCAATCTAAGGCATCAGAGAAGGACTTTAATGGAGGTATCATTAAAAAAGAAATCCTATAGGGCAGCTGGGTAGCTCAGTGGAGTGAGAGTCAGGCCTAGAGACAGGAGGTCCTAGGTTCAAACCCGGCCTTAGCCACTTCCCAGCTGTGTGACCCT
This sequence comes from Gracilinanus agilis, assembly GCF_016433145.1. Classification (NCBI taxonomy): domain Eukaryota; kingdom Metazoa; phylum Chordata; class Mammalia; order Didelphimorphia; family Didelphidae; genus Gracilinanus; species Gracilinanus agilis. The sequence continues at coordinate 83,893,482 of NC_058131.1, forward strand.
GGGTAAGTCACTTGACTCCCATTGCCCACCCTTACCAATCTTCCACCTATGAGACAATACACCGAAGTACAAGGGTTAAAAAAAAAAAAAGAAATCCTATATTAGTTATCTTTACTGTCCCATGAAACAATTCATTACCTTGCTCTTTGGTGGGCCTGGAGAGTATCATAGCATCATTCAGTTTAGACCTAGAAGGAACCTCAGAGAGCATCCATTCCAACTCTTCATCTTAAAGATGAAGAATCTGAGGCCCAAAGAAGCTAGGTGATCTACCTGTTCAATTTGAAACCCTAGTCCTCTGACTCAAGCCAATATGGTTTTCCACTGTATCATAGTAGAGCTGATTTGTAGCAATATGAACAGTCAGAGATGGTGGCAACCAGGGACAGCTAAGTGGTTTGGTGTAATGAAAGCTAGACCTGGATAAGGGAGGTCCTGGGTTTGAATATGGCCTCAGACACTTCCTAGCTTTGTGACTGCACAAGTCACTTAACTCCTATTGTCTAAGCCCTTACCACTCTTCTGCCTTTGAGCTTAGTTTTGATACAAAGACAAAAGGTAAGGGCTTAAGAGACAGATAGAGACAGAGAGAGATGGTGGAGACCAAAACTATATATCTTTTTTTTATCTAGTTCAGATATTTTAAATTCCAAATTGTTGACCTAGCTTCCTTTGAAGAATTCCCTAAATATGAGGACTGTTCATACTGAGAGAGACATATAAGAGTAACTTTTGGCATTAGGAAGATTTTTACACTAACAATTAGAGATTTTAAAATGTCTTAATTTTCTGGCAGCTCCAGAACCTTCTGGAAATAAACATTCCCACTGTCAAGACAGAGAGAAACAAAATCTATTAGTTGTGATGGATTTTAATTCAATTTAGTAAGACTATATTAAGATCCTAAAATGTTCTTATAGAATATATAGAAACTATATGCTAGGGGGAAAAAAAGAAACTATATGCTACGTTCTAAGATCAAGAATAGCTCTGGGCTTGGAGTCAGGAAGATTTGAATTCAAATTTAGCCTCAGACACTTCCTGGCTATGTGATCCTGGTCAAGTCACTTAACCTCTGATTGCCTTTGAAAAGGATCCACTGGATTCACTGGAGAAGGAAATAGCAAATCACTCCAGTATCCTTGCCAAGAAAATCCTTTAGGTAGCTATGTTCCCCGGGGTCACAACTGAACAACAACAAGGATCATAGAAAAATAAACATAGAGATGGAAGAGAACTTCCAGGTATCTGGCACAACTCCTTCACTTTATAGAGGAAGAAACTGAGACACGTTCAGGTTGATTGACTTCTGAGTTCACACAGATCCTAATTTTCAGAGCCACATTCAAACCCAGATGCTATGACTGAAGGACAAAAGTGAAACAATCATCGCCCTCTAGAAACTTAGAGTCTCCAGAGAAGAAAAAACAAGTACCCTGCTAGAAAGTACAAAGTAATTGTGGGAGGGGATCACTGAGTGGATGGATGAGTAAGGCCCTTTGATGCTAATTATATCTGAAAACTGGATATAACGAAAGCAGACAAATTCAACCATTTCTTACTATGTGGGTGGAGGCTGAATTCCATCATGTTTAATCTAAGAGATGCCACTTATTTTTTTTTTTTATATTAAAGCGACATATTTCCTTATGTTCAAAAAACACTAAGCTTGAAAAAAAATCCTGTCTTTTCCTCATACCAACATGGAAATCAGGCCACAGCAGATGGTAGCATTAGGGATTGCCTCTATTGAATGGAACTACTTTTGCTCAGATGATAACCAATTTCAGATTCCCTGAAGGAGCAGGGCTAAGTGATTTATACAGCCATGATGGACTCTGGCTTCACTTAGTACCATGAGGCTATCTGAATATAATACTTCCCATTCTATCAGACGAAAATGAAATTATTGTGCTGATGATACCGGCTCAATCTTAGACATACTATAGTAATCTAGGAGCTGCAAAAGGCTGCTAGGATCTCCGACTGTAGTGTTAAAGAAACTCCATCTGCCAAATAGAGAAGCCAAAATTTTGCAAGTGAATGAAGGTTACAACCCAGACTCCACTGCTCAAGGTTGACCAATGGGGTGGGAGAGGTGTGTTGTTTATTTTTCCTCTTTGAAAAATGCCTTTAATGAATGATACAAAGCTCCGAACCCCAGGAGAAACTAAGCATGAAATTTGAAAAGAAAACACAAATGGCAAAGGCCAGTCGTGTCTGAAAGAAACTGTGAAGAGAGCCAGAAAACTGAATGAAGCAAACCTGGTGTGTAACTCTAATTCTGCTGCCACTTTATTTAACTCAGTAGGGTAGCTCTTTGAGGGTTCGAGTAGTTAATTTGGAAACACTGATGGGGAAGAGAGACAGAGACAGAGACAGAGAAATTCAGTGCTTTCAAAAATAAGGGTGTAGGCTTACTAGGAAAGGCTTTTGGTTCCAATGGGTAATCTTAGAATCACAGCATTGAATGGGACATTGGAGATCATTTTTTTTAAACACTTACCTTCTGTCTTAGAATCATTACCAAGTATTTGTTCCAAAACAGAAGAGCTTATAGTAAGGGCTGGGCAATGTGAGTTAAGGAACCTGCCTATGGTCACACAATTAGGAAGTATCTGAGGTCCTATTAGAACCCAGGTCCTCCCAACTCCAAGCCTGGCACTTTATCCACTGTGCTACCCTGATATCATCTCTTTTAATTTATATCTGGAAAAAGAATTCCTTGCTTATATATTTGCTTTTGCTTTTTTCTAAGGGGAAAGTCATTATCTCCCAAGGTGGTACTTCTGAATGGTCTCTATCATTAGGTAGTTTTCCCCTTATACCAAACCTCAATATGTCTCTTTGCAAGTTCTACCCGTTGTTAACCCTTTAAACATAACAGCTCTTTAAATACTTGAAGTCAGATGTTTTGCTTTCACCTCATTCTTGACATCCCAAATGACATTGGGATGTCATTGATCTTCAAAAATGAATAACCAGGGAGAAGCTAGTTGGTTCAGTGGATGAAGATCCAGGTCTAGAGATGGGAGCTCCTTGGTTCAAATCTGGCTTCAGACACTTTCTAGCTGTATGACCCTGGGCAAGTCACTTAACCCCATTGCCTACCCTTGTCGGTGAACTTTTTCAGAATTCAAGTGCCCATAGGACAAATTCAAGCTGCCTGTGAGCTCCATTACTGGAGAAGGTTGAGGGAGAAAGTGCTTGCTTTGGGCAGCTGGACAGAGGGGTGGGACATGCAAAAAATGTCCTCTGGCACTGGGAAGAGGGGCACTAGAGCAGCTCCCCAAGTGTGGGCTCTGCACACATGCCACATCTTTGCCAACACTGGCTTACCCCTTACCACTCTTCTGCCTTGGAACCAATACACAGTATTATTTCTTTTTTTCTTTTTTTTTTTTTTAACCCTTGTACTTCGGTGTATTGTCTCATAGGTGGAAGAGTGGTAAGGGTGGGCAATGGGGGCCAAGTGACTTGCCCAGGGTCACACAGCTGGGAAGTGTCTGAGGCCGGGTTTGAACCTAGGACCTCCTGTCTCTAGGCCTGACTCTCACTCCACTGAGCTACCCAGCTGCCCCCACACAGTATTATTTCTAAGACAGAAGGTAAGGGTTAAAAAAAAATGAATAGCCACCACCACCACCAACAACAACATATTTTCTTTTCTCCATACTAAACATCCCCAACCCCTTTAGCCAATCTTCAGATGATAAAAACTTGAGGACTTTTGCCATTTTGTTTGCCTACTTCAGGTCACTCTCCTTTTCATCAATGTCCTTCCTAAAATGAATTCTCTACACAGATATGGTCTGAGTAAATTGGAGTAGAAGGACACCATCACCTTCCTCATTCTTGATGCCCTCCCTCCTCACCTCTGACAGGACGCTCTTAACTCCAGCTCCCTGGCACCCTCGTAAGAGTTTCCCATAATGGCCTAACTGATACCCACCACACTGCTGTTATCATCTGGCCATTTTCTCATGCCGTCCTTCTACCTTTGACTTTGGGAACAGTGGTCAAATCAGAACTACCTTTCCTAGGAAGGACATGACAGTTAATCGTTGTTTGGCTCCACTCACCTTCCCTCTGACTTTAATTTCCCCCTCTGTCGCTGCCCCTTCCCTATATGTGTTGTCTTCTATTGCAATGCAAGCTCTGTGAGAGCATGGGCTGTCCATTCTTATGACTGCACCTCCAACACTCAGCAAAATACCTTGCTACATAGTCAGTGCTTAATAAATGTTTTTCATATATTCACTAGCTTCTTTGGAAGCCATATGCTTTTGTTGATTCACATTGAGCTTAAGTAGATAAGTCTAAGGAAATAATAAGGAAAATTAAAGTAAGCATTCAGTGTCTACATTCATAAGGTAGATACTGAGAAGCAGTCAGTGTGCAGTATGGGATAGAAGGTGTTCCTCAGAGTTAGGAAGTTCTAGGTTCAAGTCTTGCCTTTGACAAATACTGGTTTCGTGATGCTAGATAAATTAGTTAGCCTCTTCAAGCCCCAGGAAATGCTCTAAGACATTAAGTTGCAGAGCCTTGCTCTTGGAGAGAGCTTCCTTAATAGGAATTTCCTATAACAATGCAGTCATAAAAGTAAAAAAAAAGTGAGCATCATGTTATTTGCTTCAAATTTTGGTTCCCTGTTTTAAGCCACCTACCCTATTCACCCTTTGCCTAGTTGACTTATTTGCATAATAAAGTATTAAAAAAAAGAGTGGGCCATTCTGCTGAAGAAGAATCAAGGAAAAAAATGGGTTACTTATATCACAGGTATATAGCATTTAAAAAACCTAGATTTGGCAGAGACAAATTGAGGAATATTCACCTTAGAAAAGGAGTCACTGTAAGATTAGTAAGATCACCCATTCCATCTATAAAAGGATCTGATGGCAATAAAATTAAGGGTAGGGAACACATTTTCTACTTCTTTGTATCACCTACAACATTTAGTACAAGGCCTTATATAGGGTGCTCTGATACTCAAATGGACCAGGACCTCACTGTTGAGGAAAATCCTTCAACTGATCCTTTTATGCCCATCTGAAGCATCTCTCATCCATGTCTTTGCACATAGGGCCCTGGGAGGCCATTCAATAAGCTGAAGGCCTTTGGGTCCTTTTCACGTTGCTGGAAGCTTATGTAGTATCCATCAATTATCCTTTGGTCCCATTATGTGACCGGTCCATGCTTATTTTCTATCATACATTTCTTTGTTTACCTCTTTTACACTACTTATGCTGTATATAGTATATGTGTGTATACTATATAGCCTGTTCATACCTACAACATGCTTCTTTAGTCTCTTCTGGGTGATTCTCGGCTTTAGTTTTTTGGAAATTGGCGGGTTTCATAACTCAAAGCAATATCTCATTATTGAAAAAAATATGGGAGTTAAAGAGATGGGCTTGTTCCAAGGTGAGCTTAATAGTTTTAAAAAGAACATTGTAACATCCCAAGGGTAATCCTGTTTATTCTTCTCCAGACGTCGAATATAGTCAGTGCAAAAATATAGTCAGAAAAGTATTATTTGCAACTAACAGAAAGCAAGCCGGTGTATGTAATTGGTAGAATGAGACAAAGTGAGTCAAGTATAGGAAGGCTAAAAAGGTAGGAAAGAGCAAGATTATGGCAGATAACTTCATATTTGATCCTGGAGGGATTACGGGACTGAGTGGAATTTACTGAGGTCAGCGTAGAGGGAGATGACACAGTAAGACCTTCATGTTAGGAACATAATTTTGAAAGCTGAATGGAGGGGCAGCAAGGTGGCACAGTAGATAGAGAACCAGGACTGGAAATAGGAGATTCTGGGCTCAAAACTGGTCTTAGATACTCCCTAGTTGTGTGACCTTGGGCAAGTCACTTAACCCCCATGGCCTAGCCCTTACTATTCTTCTGCCTTGGATCTGATACTTCATATCAATTCCAAGATAGAAGGTGAAAGTTAAAAGGACCACCTGCAAATGAGTTGATCCACCAGAGAACTCTTAAACTTAAAGGATCCATTAACCTCAACCTCCTCCAGTTAGAAAGGATGACAAGTATGCGCAACCACACACCTGGCTTCCACCTCTTCCCCATAAATCCTCCACAGAGGATTCACCCAATATGCTGAGGGCTTTTCTCTGAGACCCTCTTCCTTGAATACCATATGTCCTCCCTCAAAAAATCCACAGTAAAATGTAGTCTTTGCAATGGTTTCCTGATCATTGCTCATAGACATTCCTAAAACCAGCAGTCTGTGGAGATTTACACTCTTCACCGTGCATCAGTCCTCTAATAACTAGATGGAAGACAGGACACAGAAAAGCAAGAGACCAATGAAGAACACTGTAGGTGCTACAGTCAATAGGCTGGTATCAAAAGTTCAAAGGATGTGTATGTAAAGTTCCTAACCACCTCCCAAGATGAGGAAAAGAAGGTCTGCAATTCTGTATTTAGATTGAGAGGAGCGATCAAAGGTTCATTGATTATAGAGTAGATGAACTGAACCAGGCTGATCTAAGAGGTCAGAGAGATTATATGGCCAAAGGTTACAAAAACAATGATAATGATAACTTTGTTCATGGACTCTCTATTGATTAACTTCAAGTAAAATATACAAATAATCTACCTTTAAAAATATCCTTCCCCAATTGAAAAACTGTCAAAGGATATGAATAGACAGTTTTCAGATATAGAAATTAAAGCTATCAATGATCATCTGAAAAAATGTTCTAAATCACTCCTGATTAGAGAAATGCAAATCGAAACAACACTGAGGTACCACCTCACTATCAGATCAGCCAATATGACAGTAAAAGAAAATAAGTAGTGGAGGGGATGTGACAAAATTGGGCACTATTGTATTATTGGTGGAATTATGAACTAATCCAACCATTCTAGAAGACAATTTGGTACTATGCCCAAAAGGAGATAATACGGTGTACACTCTTTGACCCTGCATGCCAAAGAGATTTTTTTTAAAGGTAAAGGATCTAATTCTACAAAAATATTTATAGCAATTCTTTTTGTGGTGGCAAAGAATTAGAAGTTGAGGGAACTGAACAAATTGTGGTATATTATGGTAATGGAAAACTCTTGTAATATAAGAATGATGACCAGGATGATTTCAGAAAAAACTGAAAAGATTTTACATGAACTGATGCAGAATGAAATAAGCAGAACCTGAAGAACATTATATATAGTAACAGCAATATTATACAGTGATCAACTGTGAAAGATAGCTTCTCTCAGCAAAACAGTGATCCAGAACAATTCTAAAGAACTTATGACAAAGAATGCTATCCACCTCCAGAGAAAGAACTATTGCAGTCAGATGAAGATCAAAACATACTATTTTTCACATAGATTTACTTATGTTTTTAGTTTGGGGTTTTAGTTTTATATGAATATTCACTTATACCAATGACAATTATGGAAGTATGTCTTGCATGATATATAACTCAGATCAAAATTTTTAACAGATCTGGAATGAGGGAAAGAAGGAAGGGAGATTATTTGGGTTTTATAATTTCAGAAAACATATGCTGAAAAATGTTATTACATGTAATTTGAAAAATAAAATATTAAAACAAAATTTAATTTTACTTTTATACAAAATTAAGTGGTTAGAATTTTTTAAAAAGAACATTTATCTCCCATTTTAGAATCAATACTAAGTATTAGTTCCAAAGCAGAAGAATGATAAGGGCTAAGCAATTCAGGTTAAGTGACTTGCTCAGGTCACACATCTAAACCATTCTGCCTTTGAGGTGAAAATCTAGATTCAAAGACTACTAAGAGGATGCAGTATATCACACTGTAGGCACCATAGGGGCAGGTATTATATCTTATCTCAACTTTATATGTACCTCAAATACTTACCACAGTGTACTATAAACAGTAGATACTTAATCAGTGTTTCCTGAGTTGAATTGTATAAGGGGTATGGGTCTTCCAAATGGAATCTTTATAACTAGAATAGTCTCCCCATGATCTCTTTTTTTTCTGGGTATGGCCTTCCTGATGGTCTGATTACTGGTTCTATATATGTAGTGTATATTGGAAAGTAGAAAGAATACCTGTGGATGAATGTGATGGTTTAGATCAGTGATTGTGAACCTTTTAGAGACCGAGTGCCCAAACTGCAAACCTCATGCTACATGTGAACTCCACACTTTACCCCAGACAGGGGAGGGAGGAAATGCTCCCACTGGGCTGCTGGGCAGAATGGCAGGTGAGGTGAGAAATGTCTTCAAGCATGCATGGAGAGGGGGAAGGGAGCAGCTCTCTCTGGCACACTCTGGCATGTGTGTCATAGGTTTGCCAACACCAGCTTAGCATATTTGTTGTTGCTGTTACTGATTTAGATGAAAAGTGAAATTTCATTGGTATAGGCAGCTCCCAATGGGGAACTTCCCAACCAATATAGATGCTCTGCACCTTAAATATAGTCTTAAAAAGTTAGCTTGACCACTGAGGGTTGAACTGACTGGCTCAAGGTCATATACCCAGTAAGTATCTGAGGCAGTATCCAGAGACTGAATCTTGGATCTTTCTGATTCCAAGGACAACTCTCTATCCACTACTCTCTAATGCCTCTCTATTAGTGAATTTCCCCTATACTTTACCAAAATAGGGAGGGTAACACCTTACCCAACCACCTGAATTCCTCTCCTTAAATGTGAATGGGTGTGGACTATACTGTGAAACCACTCAGTAGGTTCAGGCATTACAGAAACTGCCTAGAAATCCTCCAAGGAATGTATTTGTCACAGAAGATTTACAGGTTCTTCATGGAGAACTGTTCGTTCATCTTTCACAGGCAAGCCTGGACAAAAGAGCAATCCCACTTAAGTAGGCTACATGAAGGAAAGTCACTCCAGAAGTTGGTCCTCTTGAAATCAGTTTCAGACAACTTAGTAACTGATGATGTGTCTCACAGAATCCAAAACTTCCCAGAATTTTTTTCTAGAAATGGTAAAAAAAAGTCATATGAGCAAGCGAAATGCATCAATAAAAATGGAAAACACAATTTTTTTTATTGCTGCAGTATTTTTTTTAGCTTTTTGATTAACATGTGCTATCTCCATGACAATCCTGAAGGCAGGAAGAGTTGTTGAAATACTTTGGACCTCTAGATTTTTCTTTTTTTTTTTTCTTTTTAAACCCTTACCTTCTGTCTTAGAATCAATACTGTTTATTGGTTACAAGGCAGAAGAGTGGTAGGGCAATGAGGATTAAATGATTTGCCCAGTGTCACACAGCTACGAAGTATCTGAGGCTAGATTTAAACCTAGGACCTCTTGCCTCTCAATCTATTGAGCCACCAAGCTGCCCATCATCCAGATCTTTCTAAGCTCATACAAAGCTGCCAATAATAATTGATATCCTTCTTCTACATCAAGCTGTTGCGATTACCAAAGCTCACTGATGAATCTCCATTGCTACTGAATTAAATTGCAGTCATGTATAACTTACATGAGCAAAGCACCTTAGTCATATACAGATTGTATTTGTTCCACTTAAATTTCTGAGGAAGGTTTCCAGTTCCACCTACTACAGAATCCCCAGTGTGGGTCAGGAAACCATCTGTAACTGCTATACCTATTAAGGGTACTTGCAGAGTGATGCCTTGTGGGTAGCAACAATTTGTCCTGCTTCATAAGAGGGTGTGAATATACAGAATAGACTAGCATTAGAGTTGGAAGATGCCTTAAAGATCCCCTTGTCCAATTCCCTAATTTTAAATGTAGTCTCTCAAACACCCCTCTATTACATAGGTACCCCAGTAAAATTATTGCTAGTCAAAGGAATTCAGCAAGTCAGCAGACACTCAAACCCATAGCTCATGAGCCCCCACCCTTATCTATGCTTTTACCAATTATCTAAAGGACAGAGTTCAAACAAAATACACTTAATCAAACAGCATGGTATGAAATGCTGAGAAATTTCTCCCCCTAAAGATGGTTTGAGAGGCACTGTGGTATAGAGGAAAAGGAAAAAAAGAGAGAAAGGGAGAGAGAGAGAGAGAGAGAGAGAGAGAGAGAGAGAACAAGAAAATTTAAATTCAAGTCTGACCTCTGCATACTGGCTTTGCCCTAAGCTTGTTGCTATATATAGGTAAAATTGAAAGTTTCTAAGAAGGACTGACCTCCATTAACATAGCTTCTTCTTCCAGGAATTTCCTATTCTAATGAAATCTTATGTCCAGTCCTTATCTCCTGCCACAAAGGTTATGATCTCCCACAGGTTTTGATGATGCCAGCCAGGGGTAGGCGTGGGGAGGAGCGTATACACCAAGAACATATGTAGCCTATGATCAAGAATGGAGGGCACACAGGTAGGGGACATATGTAGACAGAAAACACTTAAAAGAGATACATAACAAGAACAGAAACCCATGTGAACAAAACTCTGCCTTTCTTCTGGTGGTCATCTCAGCTACCACCTTCTAAGACAGAGTAACTAAAAAGCTTCTCTTGTTGTGGGGGGGGGGGCTTGAGGTGAACCCCCTGGGTTTGGGAAGGGTACCCTTTGCAGGAATGCAAGACTATAACTTAGCTTAGAAATAAAAAGGGAAATTTATTAATTTGGAATTCATGTTGATTTTGGCTAGGAGGACAGCATAGATGGAAAGCTGCCTCCTAGAGGACATCCATTCTGGGGTCTTTATGCTCTTTACAACAGGTGATCCATGACTTGAGGAAGGTATGCATTCAGGCATGAGGGGGAAAGGGTGGTTGGTCATCTGACTGGGGTCAGCCTGAAGATATAGGGGTGACCCTCATAGCCTTATAATTTAGGGGACAGATAGATGTCTTAGATACAACCCAATGGTATCAAAGCATAGGTAAAACTCTGTCCATCTCAAAACCTAAAGGATATCTAAGGGGGATAATTCTCCCAAGGGTCTTTCTTATCATTAGCCTTTGAAGTCTAGGTCAACCCTTTATTTTGCCTTAACAATAATGCAAGGAAGGAAAGGAATTTTCCTGCTTATAGTTTGGCCTGAAACACATCTATAATTGGGGGTGCAAGGTAAACCTAGGGTCCCACATCTTCCCTTTTCCAGATTAAAGACTCATTCTTTTTAATGACTTTAGTTAACAACTTCATTAGCTCCCATGAGTTCAATTTCAGTGCTATGCAAGTGACTTCCACATCTATATATCCAACCCTAGTATAAACACAGGAAAACACAGAACTACTAAAATGATCAGAAAAACCAAATCTTACCCAGTGGAATTATGCATCGGCTATGGGAGGAGGTGGGGGAGGGGAGGGATAGAATATGAATTCTGTAACCATGGAAAAATGTTCTAAATTAATTAATTAAATAAAATTTCAAAATTAAAAAAAGAAAGACCAAATCTTTAATCAGGATAAGAGACTAATCCTTAATAACTGGCCACCACACAGAACCAAGCACTAAAAGCCATGCAGAGTCAAAGCTCTGGGTCTCTGGGGACAAAGTCTCTGGGAAATTGAGGCTATAGTCAGAGGCTGGTCTTCTTGGGAATGAATCTCTACTATAGTGGAGGAAACCTCTAAGACAAAAAGGGTGATTGAGGACTTTAGCATTTCTTTCACTCCTCTTCAGGATACTTAATGGATGCTTGGTGATCCATTTTTCAGTCTAAGACAAAATCAGTTTGGGACTTCCCCTAAAGGCAAGTTCCCAAAGAACATGGCAAATTTGGGGTTCCCAACAACCTAGTTAACATTAGTGACAGACCATTGGACATAAAGCCCCAGAAACACATGGCAGAACACCAGACCTTTCCTGTGTCAATTGGGTTTTGCTCCCAGAGTCCCAGAGCTCTTAGCTCTGTGGGGTTTTTAGGCACTTGACTCTGTGTGGTGGCCAAATATTGAACATTATCTCTTTCCTGATTAAGCATTGAGTTTTATCTGACTGCTTTAGTGGTTCTATGTTTTTTCCAGGTTGACACCTTTTAGACCTGGACAAATCTATAACTTGACCATATCCTGACTGGCATCCATTCCTGAGAACCACCTGCCCCACCCCACCAACAGTCAATGAATCCAAGTTGCCTTGTCCCCTACACTCTCTTTTCCACACCTATAAGACCCTATATCCCACACACACCCAGATGAGACTCTGTAACCATATACTGGCATTAGGCTTCCCCTTTCCACTTCTTTCTCTTTCCCCTCTCTTTTGCTAATCTTGGCATTTGGTCCCCCTGCTGCTCCAAATAAACATTTCTGTATCACCCTACTCTGGTCTCATTTGTCTCAGGTTGAACTTTTATCAGTCCAACTGACAGTTTCTCTACTGAGTTCCAGTCCCACAGCACACCTAGCATAAACACATAATAGTGTGAAAGGGAATTCTTTATTCTCTTTGTCTATTTTGAGTTAACACTTGTTTAACACTAACTTAAGTACCCGTACTTAGTACCTCTCCAGACTGTGAAGTGTGAATCAGACTTTCTTTTAGTACCCCTACTTAGTACTTCACCAGACACTAAGTAAGAGTGTTTACAAGTCTTTTGCTAAAGTGGGTAACAATTCAATCAGTCAGGAAATTGTGAATTCTTTTGATAAGGGTTTACACCTCCAGAGGATGAGAAGTTGATCCCGCAAGACACTGGTCCCCTGGGCAGTGTTAGACAATTTGAAAGCTGTGATTAGTCCCTGTGAAGAAGGGAAGGGACAAGAAGTCACTATAAAAGCCTTGAATTTCTGGGGCAAGAGGTCAGCTTCAGGAGCTGTCCTCGACAGGTCATTGTCTTCAGCTCAAACTGCCTCTTGGAGGGAACTTGGGTGAGGGAATTGGCTTTCCTTTCCTGACTTCTGAAGAGAGATTAATTCTGATTGAGGGTTAACAAGTTGTGCCAGGCTGAGTTGCACACCAGAGCAATATTTAGTGTGATAAGCTAAATATCTTCTCTACCCTCTTTTTGTACTTCTCAACTTTCACTGTCTCTGCCTATTTTGTAAATAAATACTATTGAAAGTCATTTTGACTTGAGCTATATTTTAAATGTGACCACCATATTATTTATAATTTTTATATATTTTAGTCAAACCCTTAATTTTAATTCCTTACAATAGTCACTTGCTGATTTATTTATAATGACTTCATCCTTAAGCACATTAGTGCTTAAATTTTTAAATTTTCTTTTAATAAATTTAATTAAATTTCTTTGTTTCTTTAACCTTTAACTTTTTTTTAAACCCTTACCTTCTGTCTTGTCAATACTGTGTATTGGCTCCAAGGCAGAATAGTGGTAAGGGTAGGCAATGGGGGTCAAGTGACTTGCCCAGGGTCACACAGCTGGGAAGTGTCTGAGGCCAGATTTGAACCTAGGACCTTCTGTCTCTGGGCCTGGCTCTTGATCCACTGAGCTACCCAACTGCCCCCTAACCTTTAACTTCTGTCTCAGAATAGATACTAAGTGTTCCAAGACAGAAGAGTAATAATGGTTCAGCAATTGGGGTTAAGTGCCTTGCCCAACCTGTGTCTAAGGTCACATTTGAACCCAGGACCTCTTGCCTCCATATCTGGTTCTCTATCTACTGAAACACTTAACTGCTCCTAAATACTTTTTGTCTTGACTAGGTTGAATAGTTTAAACTTAGTTCAGCTAAAAGGGCCTTATACCTGTCTCTTGAAAAAAAGCAATGTCTCAATCTACTCTATTCTCCTTTCCTGGGCTCTTAATAAGGAGTGTATAGTCTCTGCTTTACATCATTCTTCTTTGGATTCTTGATTTTCCTGCATCAAAAGAGAAGGAGAAATTACAATAGGCAAATCCTTCATTCTTCCTCCAACCCATATGATTTAAGAATCCTAGAATTAACTCAAGCCATTAAGTTTAAAAATGAGAATGCAAACTCTGAGCTGCAATCTAAAATAATTTAGCTCAATTTTACATCATTAGTTCCCAGGACTTTTGCAGCCAGGGCCTCCCTTTGATATACCCACTCACATATTCAGTTCTTAAAGGTACAGGTGTATTAACGATTGCTACTCTGGAGGGTGGCCAACAAAGCAATAAGCTAATAGTTGAGGCATAGGATTTGGGGATCATTTTAAAGTTCAATGCTACTTGTAGCATGGTGTAGTGGATAGGGAACTAGCCAAGAAGATTTTATTTTAAGTCCCTTCTCTAACACTTGGACAAAATAAGTAGTTGTTCACTTTTTTCAGTTGTATCCAATTTTTCATGACCCTACTTGGGGTTTTCTTGGCAAAGACACTGGAGTAGTTTGTCATTTCCTTCTCTAGCCCATTTTATAGATGAGGAAACTGAGGTAAACAGAGTAAAATGACTTGCCCAGAGTCACACAGCCAGAGTCTGGGGAGACATTTGAACTATTTGAAGGTAAATATTATGGATTCTAGGCCCTGCAAGTTATCCACTTCATTACCTAACTGTCCCTGGGTAAATCCAATATTTAACATTTAATAATAACTATATGACTCCTACACTGTAAAGTGGAAGAGAAAATGCTTCCCTACATTGGTAAGTTTCTACATTGGGAGTTTCTACGTTTTTTTAAGCTTTTATCTTCTGTCTTATAATCAGTGCTAAGAATGCTAAGTATGGGTTCCTCCTTTGTTCCTCTGAAGCCATTCTCTTACCTCTCCTCAAGTAGCCAAATGGGATAATTGATTATGACAAACATTTAAGTGCCTACTGTGTGCCAGTTATAGTGCTAGGTGCTGATGTAGTGAGCAGAGTGCTGTGTGTGGAGTCAGAAAGACCTGGGCTTAAATCTGGTCTCAGACACTTGCTAGTTGTCTCTGTTTGCCTCAGTTTCCTCAACTGCAAAATAGGGATCATGATAACACCTTTTTCCCCAGGGATGTTGTAAAGATCAAATAAGATGTTTGTAAAGTGCTTAGAACAGTGCCTGATACATAGGTGCTTACTGTCAATTTTCCTCCTTCTCTAATTCAACTGGCCCCCTAAAAGCCCCCAACACAACTGGCTCAGGTCTGATCAGATCATTCCCATTTTCTAAAAGTTTCAATGGCTTCCTATTGCTTTTAGGATAAAAGACAAACTCCTGCATTTGACCTTTAAAGCCCTTCACCTTCAAGTCCAGGTTACCTTTTCCCAGGCTTATTATACATGGCTGGTTCAACACTCTGGACTCTGGCCAACTCATTCTGCAGGCTGCCTCCCATCTCTGGTCTCTGTGTCTTTGGACAGGCTGCTCCCCTACCCCCACCCTTATCCTCTACCCTCCTAAGGTACCTTCCTCGCCTCTGACGCTTGGAAGTCTTGACTCCCTTCAAAGTTCACCTCAAATATCTGTCCACAGAGGCATTAACTTTCACCTTGCCCATTCCTCTAGATCAGTGATGGCGAATCTTTTAGAGGGGAAGGTGATATGAGAAATGTCCTCAGGCAGGTATGGAGATGGGGAGGGGAGCAGCCCAGTCCTGCATCCCTCTGACTTTCTAATAACAAACTGGTGAACTCTGTGCTGGGACGACTGTGCATGTGCCCACAGAAAGGGTTCTGAGTATGACACATGCAAAACCCAGTGGAATTGCACATTGGCTATGGGAAGGGGGTGGGAGGAGAGGAGAGAAAGAATATGAGCCATGTAATAATGGAAAATTTTCTTAATTAATCAATAGAAATGTAAAAAAATAAAAAATAAAAAGATTACTCTATTACAAAAATGAATTATAAGGAAATAGGTTTTGAGTGATAATACATATACAACTCAATGGAATTACTTGTCAACTCTGGGAAGGGGGAAGGAGACAACATATAAATCATGTAACTAACTATGGTAAAAATTTGAAAAAAAAATTAAAAAGAAAAAAAGAAAGGGTTCTGAGTGCCCCTTCTAGCACATGTGCTATAGGTTTGCCATTCGGCTCTAGATGCTAACAGTGCCTCCCCCAAAATTATTTTAGAATGATAAGCACTGAGGTGCTATAGTGGGTAGAGCACAGGATTTAGAATCTAGAAGACAGACTTTTGATTGACTATGTGACCCTGGGCAAATCACTTAACCTGCCTGCCTCAATTTCCTTATCGTGAAATGGAGACAACAATAGAACCTACCTCTCAGGGTTGTTGTTAGGAACAAATGAAATAATATTTGTAAAATGTATTGCAAATCTGAAAATGCTATGTAAATGTTATCATTATTGTTATTATCACTGTTATTACTATTATCTAGAGCTAGGATGGACGTTGAAGGCCATCTTGTCTACCCACTCTCATTTTTAGAAAAGTAAACTGGGGTCAAGGGCAGCTAGGGGCCACAGTAGATAGAGTGTTGAGTCTGGAGTCAGGAGAAGCTGAGTTCAAATCTGGCCTCAGACACTCACTAGGTGGTTTCAATTTCCTCATTTGTAGAATGTGCTAGAGAAGGAAATGGCAAACCACTCCAGTATCTTTGCCAAGAAAATCCTATACAGGGTCAGAAAGAGTTGGGCAGGACTGAAAGACTAAAACAGGAAACTGGGATCAAGATAGGTTAAATGATTTGCCCTAGGTCACAAGTCAGTCAAAATAAAAAAAAATTCTATGAAAAATGTTATAATCTTAACATTTTTTTCTTTCTTATTCTGAATTGAGCAGTTCTCCATGGACAAAAAACTGTTCAAAACAACAATCAAGCTTAACTTCAGAAAGCTGATAAGGAAGCATGCCTCACTCACGTGGTAGACTTTAGGTACAGTGAGGTATGTGTTCTCAGGCATGGCTCGATTTATTTTGCTTGGTGATACCTGTCTGTTAGAAGGAGTTCTTTTATTTAAAAGGAGCAATTTGTATTTCTTTTATATGCACAACAAGGGACTGGCCCAACATGCTCTCATGAGCATTCAACCTGTACGTAGTTTTGATTAATCCCCACATGGATTTTGGAGCAAGTTGATTTTCTCTAACAAGTTCTGTCCAGTTTGGTGAAAGTCAGACTTTGGATCTGAGTTTGCATTCAGAAGACACTTAACTGGCTAAAAGAAATCTCTCTTTTTTCTGCTTGTACCTTGCTATAGGTCTCTGAATTGGGAGAGTCCTAGAGTCCTCCCCACGGGGCCCAAAATGGGATCCATGAAGACAGACCTCTGTTCTTTGCCTTTTTGCAACTTTCCTGGTTTTAAGTGAAGTATTAAAAGCAATCAATGGTATTGTGAACTTCAAATGTTCAAATGGCAAATTTGAACACAGTACCTCCTAACTTGGAGGCAATTTACTTTCAAAACTTGTTATAGGGGCAGCTGGGTAACTCAGTGGAGTGAGAGCCAGGCCTAGAGACGGGAGGTCCTAGGTTCAAACCCGGCCTCAGCCACTTCCCAGCTGTGTGACCCTGGGTAAGTCACTTGACCCCCATTGCCCACCCTTACCAATCTTCCACCTATGAGACAATACACCGAAGTTAAGGGTTTTAAAAAAAACTTGTTATATTCATGTAAGAATAAAAGAAACAAGATTTACAGTGTAACATCCATCCTCTCTGGGCTCATTATTTCAAATCCCACAGGCACTGGGAGATTAGATCCTTAGATGACAGCTAACTACTTTGATGCCCAGGATTCTAGGGGTAACCCTGAAAATGTTAGGGGATTCTTCTAATTCTACTGCTCAGAAGCCCCCATCTACTATGCTTCTCCTGCCTCATTTATTATAAATTAGTCAACCAGAGTCATTTAGCTTTTAGAAAGGGCTATTTGCTAATGCAAGGAACATTTGGTACAAAAACCATTTCCCCAGAAATCCAGGACAAATTCTCCAACAAGTATATACAGAGTCTAGGGGTTCAAGCTTCTAAAGCACATATAATCAAAAAGTAAGTCATAGTTCCCGGTTATTGAAAGTCTTTTTTGCCCTTTGTGGAATCCTCATGAATTCCCCTTTAGTGTCCTTTCAAAGCCTCTGCTGGATCCTAGTAGAGTCCTGAAGCTGTTTTTCTTCAATGCATCTCACAATTCCTGATACAGAACGCCATCATCGAATATCATTCTAGGGCAGTGGTTCCCACACTTTTTTGGCCTACCCCCCCCTTTCCAGAAAAAATATTACTTAGCCCCCTGGAAATTAAATTTAAAAAAATTGTAATAGCAATTAATAGGAAAGATAAATGCACCTGTGGCCATCACCGCCTTTCCTGAATCGCTGCAGCACCCACGGGAGGGTGGGGAAGCGCCCACTTTGGGAATCACTAGTCTAGAGGAACTGCTACTGACACGGATCAGGAAGTCCAAATTTCCCTAATTTTCAAAGTCCACTGTCACCTTCAAGTATTTCTTTCTTGGGGCTCAGTTGGAGCTAGTCCATCACTAGGATGATCTACTAATGGAATCCTGTATTCCCAAGTGACGCACTGTTTTATCCAAGCCCTATAGGGTACAGCTGATTCTCTTCAACCAATCTCAATGTGTTTCATCATCATTATCTAAAGCACTTATTCTTCAGAATTGTTTTAGAGCTTGTTCACACTTAGATTTCATTAGGTTGAGCTATTTACAAAGGCTGGATTTGAAACCATGCTTTAGTCTAAACTCTGAAAGCAAAGAAAGAGAAATCACAGCAATTTGCATCTCAAATCTAGACTGTCTGCAACAACTTCCAGGTCAATAAGTCCTTTACTCTGTAAGAAACAGAAATTAAGCTGTTTAGCTGGGAACAAATTCCAATCCAACAAGCACTTATTAAAAAGAATGAAGGCTATGTTGCCAAATTTACCCTCTAGAATACAGCAAAAAGCAGAAAAAACAGTTGTCAAATCTAACTTGGAAGGGGTTTTTAAGGTCGTCTTGTTCAACTTTTACCTAAACAAGAATCCTCTATAACATCTCAAATGATTTTTCATCTAACCTTGACTAAAGATCTCCAAGAAGGGAGAACCCTACCACTTCCCAAGGGACACTGTTCTTCTTTTTGTCCGTTTTTGCTGTTAGGCAATTTTTCCTCACATGAAGACTAAATCTGCCTCTGTAACTCCTGCCCACTGGTCATATCTCTGTCAAACAGATCTAATCCCTATTCCCCATGTTGTTATTGTTCAGGCATTTTCAATTGTGTCTGACTCTTTGTGACCCTATTTGGAATTTTCTGGGCAAAGATACTGGAATGGTTTGTCATTTCCTTCTCCAGCTCATTTTATAGGTGAGGAAACTGAGACAAAACAGGGTAAAGTGACCTGTCCAGGGTCCTATAGCTAGTAAGTGTCTGAAACCAAATTTGAACTGAGAAAGATGAGTCTTCTTGACTCCAGGCCACACAGCTTTCCTAGTTCCCCATGGCAATCCTTCAAATATTTAAAGTCAGCTATATTAAACTCCCCCAAATCTGCTTCACATTTTCCTTATCCATCATTCTTCAGGAATTTCCCTGAGGCCCTTCACCATCCTGGCTTCCTTCCTCTAGATTCTTTCCAGTTTATCAATGTACTACCATTTGTCTCCATATGAATCAGTAGAAGTAGGTGATAGCAATCAGGTTTGTCAAAGCTTCTTGTCAGGTAAACTAAATTCATCGCTATTTGCCAGCAACAAAGCCATTTCTGCTGTCGCTACAGACTCCTCTTTGTAAATGAGAATGATATAGGAAAACTGTATCCCCACCTGGGATTTAGAAACATAACTTTAGAGATAGAAGTGAACTCGGCGCCCAACTTGTCCAAACCCTTCATTTTATAGATGAGGGAACTGAGGCTCAGAGAGTTTGTAACCTTCTAGAAATTACAGTGTTTTTAAGTATCAGAGAGTGGTTGCTAGGTAGCTCAGTGGGTAGACCCCTCTCCCCCAAGTTTAGTCTAGAAGACCCTGATTCAAATCTGCTCTTAGATAATTCCTAGCTATGTGACCCTGGCCAAGTCATTGAACCCTGATTGCCTAACTCTCATTGCTCTTCTTTCTTAAAATTATTACTGTCAGAAGACAAGGATTATAATATATATAGATATAACTATATCTATCTAGATATATAGATGTGTTATCTATATACCTAGAGGTATATTATCTATATGCCTAGAGACAGAGTTAGATGATGATGATGATAGACAGATGGGAGAATAGATGGATAGACAGACAGATAGATAGATAGATAGATAGATAGATAGATAGATAGAGTAGATAGACAGATCATTGGTAGGAGTTGAACTCGGTTCCTCTGACTCCAAAGCTATTGTTATCCAGTGATCTTTCCACTGGACCATATTGCTATTTATAGCCCTGATGTTAGTTGTGTAGCTCTGATGACACTTTACATCTCTGGATCTATTTTTTTCCCTTGTAAAATAAGTGATTATTTTGGACCGGGGCTCAGGGGTGGGGCAGGTTTATTTATTTATTTTTCAATTCAACAAACATTTATGGAGCATTTGCTGTTTGCAGGACACTGTTAGGCACTTGAGCCTCATGACAGCCTGGTGAAATGGAAATTATGAGCTGAGGAAACCAAAGCTTAGGGAGCTTATGTGATTTGTCATTGGTCAAGTAACTAATAGCAAGATTAGAACTTCATTCTTCCAGATTCCAGATATAACAACCTTTACATTGAGCCAAGCCACAGTTCCTCTGTAATAAAAGTCTACAAGGAAGCTCTTAATGCCAGGTTTGTAATGGATTCTACTGTGATTTTCTTTCCCCCCCTTCTCACTGAAACAAAGAAATGGTAATAAGAGCTTTGGGAACACAGGTGTTAGATAAATATGAAGTCATATTACTCTACTCCTGAATTATTGTATAAAAAGGGCAACTAATGTTCCTGATATAAAAGGTAAAGCTCAATTCATTCTGCCCCAGAGAAAATCAGAACTCCTGATAAGAAAGCAAAAATATTCTTTTATAGGGCAATAAAATGAAGAAAGGTTTCTCATTATCATTTGAGGATGGAAGTTGGGGGAATATTTGGGAAGGCCTAGAGGAAAAAAATGGATCTTTGGTTAATAAAATATATAGGGCTCTCAGATAATGTCCTCAAAAGCTAGAGAAAAATCTCTTTTTCCCAGAGAACACATCATGTAGAATGTGGATTATACAAAACACGTAAAGATATTACCTGCCTGCTTCCTTCCAACCACATGTATGATTTAGTATTTGGGCATGTTGGAGATGACAAACTACTTGGCTGTTTCTAGATATGTGGTGACCCAGTGCTGAAGGGATTCAGGGTTTTGGCATGAAATAGCAAACTTTCAATGATCCTTTGGTCCTTTTCATCCCTTTGACTGGGCCACAGAGCAAGGTGCTCCATCAGTTAAAGAGAAGGATATCTTCCAGTCTCCTCCTCTTACTTCAGCTCTTTAGCTGGCATCATATAACTTTAAGATTTCCAGGGAAAGGTGAGGAAAGGGTTGGTCTTTTCCTACACCAGGATCATAACAGCCACTCTCATGCAGCAATCAAAGTAGGGGAATTTACATATAGACTCTTGGCTGTCTTTTCTGCTTCATATACCTTTCTTGAGCAGGTGATTGAGCACTGGTCTCAAGGTGGATGTGTCCAGGGTCTCTCAAACCTTGTGAATCTTAGAGTTCTAGAAGTCCTGGGTCCATTAAGTGAAGCTGACTGGTGGCCAGGGGGATTTCTTTATTGGAGAAAATTACCACCTGAGTTTTGCCTCATTAATCAGAGTGAAAACCTGAACAGAATTGTGAGTGATGAAGTTCAGAAAGATGGTGGACTCCTCTCACTGAATTGCTAAGATGGAGTCAGGGAGCCTTTCTATCAAAACAAGTTAAGTGGTGTGTTCCCAATCTAAGCCTCAATTCAGATAGATAGATAGATAGATAGATAGATAGATAGATAGATAGATAGATAGATAGATAGATAGATAGATAGATAGATAGATAGATAGATAGATAGAAATAGTCCTTGTTTTGATTGGTTAAAAGGCTATAGGATATGCCTATAGGATTGAAATGGTCCTTGTGTTGATTGGTTAAAATCTGCTTGAATACTTAGGACAACTGAGTTTGTAAATTAAGTGTTCTGATTAGTTCATTTTCTGAAATAAGATTGTAACCCTCCAGTAACCAGCCAGTAGTGAATGAGGGGAGAGACCATCTTTGCATGAAGGACTAGGATAAAAGAAGGTTGCCTGCTCCATACTTTGTATTTGTCTGTGAGCTGTAACACTTATAACACTGGCTTGTGAGTGCCCATTCTTGAGAGGATGAAATAAAAGAGCCCTTGACACACTAATGCCCAGTTCAAGATTCTTTTGAGTAGGTGGCCACTCCACCCAATGATAACTTGGTGCAAAAAATAATTATAGTTAAAAATACTGACTATAAATGGATATTATTTTATAAGCATTCAGGCCAAGACTGACCCATAAGATACTGCTGACATATGTCACTCCTTCATTACTTCAACATAAAATTGTGATCTCGCTGTCATGGGTAGTCCTTTTACTCATGAAGATCTTATCCCATTCATATCATCCCATCCTATGCTGTCTCTCTATTAATCTTCTTAAAGAGTTAAAAGTGGTTCTTTTAATTTCTCCTAGATGCCAGGGCAACACAAAGGCTATCTATCTGCTCTCTCTTATTCTTGCTACTCAACAGGTCCACATCCTTTACTCATCATCCATGACCTTGAGGATATTTTTAAAGCTACCTCTCTGGTGTACAAATCATTGTTGATAAGGTATATAGTTAGTTCATGCTTGCCCCTGTGGATATGCATTGACCTTTGGACCACCTAAAAGTTTTGTTCCTCTGAGATGATGGTGACTTATGACTGGCAGCCATATTGCATCACTAGGAAAATACTGACATAAAACAAAATGGGCTTTGGAAATGAAAAGCTGCTTGGGATTACTGAAGAACTGTACAATTTCCCAAACATGAATGAATTCAATTCAATAAATATTTATTAAGTGCCTACTATGTACCAAGCATTATGCTAAGCACTGAGGATACAAATAAGAAAAAGTCAACCCTTGCCTTCAAGGAGCTTATAATCTAATGGAGGGAGAATACACACACACACACACACACACACACACACACACACACACACACACAGTGGAAAAGGAGCAGGGCAAGGGATGGCAGAGAGTACCCTGAGCAGGGGAATCTTATTCTGTGGAATTGAAACCAAGCCGGAGGGTTGGAGTAGAGAATGTTGTAAAGTCCATGTTCTGCCCTTTGTTCAGGAAAACTAGGACGTACTACCCTACAGTTCTACAATCAAGAGGAGAGGAGGCAGGAAGGTGTTGAAGATTCAAGGCTTAATGAGGCTAGGGAAGAGATCTGAAGTCATTAGTTTATGCCAGGGGAGGCATGTTGTTTGTGGAGTTGAAACCAAGCCCAGTCACCTCTTCCCCTTAAATTCAATGCCCAGACTTTTTGTCCCTCTGTAGCCTCTGTCCTGGGGGCAACTG
The DNA here is from genome assembly GCF_016433145.1 of Gracilinanus agilis. Lineage (NCBI taxonomy): Eukaryota > Metazoa > Chordata > Mammalia > Didelphimorphia > Didelphidae > Gracilinanus > Gracilinanus agilis. Next base: position 83,916,815 of record NC_058131.1, read on the forward strand.
AGTGGTACAGTGGATAGAGTGCCAGCCTGGAATAAGAAAGACTTCTCATCCTGACTTCAAATTTGACCTCAGACACTCATTAACTATAGGACCCTGGGCAAGTCACTTAACCCAGTTTGCCTCAATTTCCTCAACTATAAAATGAATTGAAGAAAGAAATGGCAAACCACTCTAGTATCTTTGAAGAAAACCCCAAAAGGGGTCACAAAGACTTGAATGTTACTGAATCAACTGAACAACAATAGCTCCTGTCATAGATATAAATAAAAATATAGATAGACTTATACTTAAACATTAATTCAGAGGGCTAGTCATTCAGCTACAGGTTATAACTGTAGTACACAATCTTCAGCGACTTTATCTTTCCTTTGTGTATTGATAGGCTTACTTCTTCTGAGTGATTAATGGTGATTTCATTGGGGAAGCCTCGTAGTATTCTGGGGCTCAAAACAATTAGCTCAGTGCCTCCCACAAAGAATATTCCCAGAACCTCCCTGTCCAAAGAAAATCCTTCTTTTATTTGGACTTTGTATAGGATGTCTCCACACCATAGGCGAATGTGGATGTCTCCCTTGTTACTGATGCTCAGTGCCTTTCAGTGAACAAGGATATCTCTGCTTATATCAGTGAAGGAATCTCATATTGTCTTAATGTATTCACGGGAGACACTGAGTTGAAGAAGTGATTAGATCAAATGTTTTTTGTAATCAAAAAGCAACAGACACAGCAGGCCTTGGACTCCAGACACCTTTCAACTGTGTGACAGTGAAGATCTGTTCTGCAGCAGAAAGTTGTCTGGGAAAAAAAACTATATATAGCCCCTTCTCACATTTTTATTAATGGCATCTTCTGATGCACACTTTTTTCTTTTAATATATATTTGGACTGGCCCTATAATTTCATTAGTGCTTGGATTCCCTTTGGGGGAATTTCTCTACCCATGCAGGTTAGTATCTGCTCTGTAGTTTTAGAAAACTGGGACGAAGAAGGGAACTGAGGGGTTACATGCCTTTCCCAGGATCACACAGCCAGTTTGTGTCAAAGTCATGACTTAAATACAGAACTTCTTGACTCTAGGCTGCTGTTTCATCTACTGACCTGTTCACCTCTTATGTTTTCAGAGAGATGGGAAAATAGAGGTAAATGGCTTCATAGTGGCTAATATATTTTTGACCATGTTTAAATAATGATAATTCCATCTGTTCCCTTCTGCATTCTTTGGGAAGTTTTTCTTGAAAATTGATCCCTGAGTACCTTTAAAATTGTGCTGCCTCTACCAGCAATACCTTTTCCATATATTTGTTCAGGGTTGAGCACTCCCAAAATGGCAGTCTCCTAGTTCTCATGGTAACAAACAAAGTAACAGCAAAGAGTAACAAACTGAAAATAAGAAATTGTGCAGGACAAACCCAGCCTCTGTGGCAAGTCCTTAGTAGATAAGGCTTCTACCATATAGGTTGGGCTAGGTTTTTTCTCTAAAAGTCAGAGAAGCTGTTCCCAAGACTACAATTGCCCAGTCAATAGCTTGAGCTATTGATAAAACTTCCCAATCACCTAAGGCATTAAAAAAAAAGACCATCAGGTGGTCTAAAGGCTTGGTAAATGTCCCACTTCCATGCAAGTCATCATACTCATCTGATCCATCACACTCTACTCCTGTCAGTCCATGATGCCCCAGACCACATTTCTACTTTTACCTCATCAGCCTTTTACTCATCTGTCAATATTTCCACTCCTATGACCTTTTCCTCTGATTTGTGACTTGCTCTCCAAACTTGATTTGAAGAAGCACTCACTCTGACCACCATGCTTTCTTCAAAAACCAACCAGCCCATGATATCCCTTTCCACCTTTTAGGTACCTTCCCCACTTGCCCACCTTTCAGCTACTACAGAATAGCACCACTTTTCTTTCTCCATTAGAATATAAGTTCCTTGAGGATAGGATCTCTTTTTCTCTTTGTTTGTATTTGTATTTCTAGCACTTTCACACACAGTGCTTGGCACATAGTAAGTCCTTAATAAATGCTTTATCTTGCAATCCAATGATCTCTCTATTTATCTATCTATTTATCTTTCCATCATCTTTCTAAATCTATTATCTGTTTATTAGGTATCACTACTGGCTATAATCTATCTTTCTATCCATCCATCCATCCATCCAGTCATCTATCCACTTGACCATCCATCCATCCATCCGTCCATTCATCCATCCATCCATTTATCTATCTGAATGGTGATGGAGGACTGCATGTACCCAAACCAAATCTGTATTCTTGCTGAAAACCCTTTCCGTGCTGCAACCAAGCAAACTTCCTTCTATTAACTAGTACTAATAACTGCTATAGACAACCTTTAAAGTGAATAAAAAGTGAAGCCTGGACCAAAAATGTATTTGTTTCCTATGACTCCAACATAAACATAGGAACTAGTTAATGGAAACCAGTCAGAATTCTGAAATCATCTCCATGCTGGAGAATTCATTACATGGTTATAATAATAACCTTTTAAATAATAAATAATAACCTTCTAAACATCTTCAAGGTTCTTGACTCTTTTTCTTAAAGCTTTCTTTAGATGTTTCCTGTTCAGTAGATAGAGAAATCTAGACAGGGTGTGTGGTATAATGGAAAGCAAGCTAGACTTGGAGTTAGACCAGTGATTCCCAAAGTGGGCGCTACCACCCCCTGGTGGGTACTGCAGTGATCCAGGAAAGTGATGATGGCCACAGGTGCATTTATCTTTCCTATTAATTGCTATTAAAATGTAAAACAAATTAATTTCCAGGGGTGCTAAGTAATATTTTTTCTGGAAATGGGGCGGTAGACCAAAAAAGTTTGGGAACTCCTGAGTTAAACAAAGATTTGGGTTTAGGTCCTTCTTCTGAGACTTACTAGCTATCAAAGCTATCACCAAGCTTTTGGGACAAAACCCTATGGAGGTGGGGTAGTATAGTAGCAAGTTCTTCCTGCTGTGCCATAGAAAACAATGTGACTGGAAATGAGGGGATGGGTATAAGGGTGTATCCAACCTCAGTTGCACTTGTACCTGAAGAGGGGACGACCTATACCCCAGAGTTTGTAATGGAAGGCAATGAGTTCATGTCAATTCATCAAAAGGCATTTATTAAGTGCCTATGATGTGCAAGGTACTGTACTAAGCACTGGGCATACAACAGGAGGCTAAAGAGGTCTCTGCCTTCAAGGAGCCTAATCAAATGAAGAAACACACTCTAATGATGTGGGCATGGGGATAGCTGAGGGAAAGATGCATTTCCCCCCAGACTCAATCCTGGAGAAAAGCTCCCTTTATCCCACTCTATTTTGGGCTCTGTCAATTCTATGACCATTTAACTTTATTGATTTGCAGGTCCCTCATCTGTAAAATGGTCATAATAATACCTGTAGTAATGACTTCATAGGGTCATGAGATACATTAATATGAGGAAAGTGCTATATGCATTTCAACTCTTATTATTGCGAATTTCATTGATTTTCCTACAACTACAATTCTGTCAAGCCACCCCACAGAATGTGAATCAGGATGAAGGGCTTCTGAGTTCCTTCACTGAGTCATGCTGCTTCTGAATGTGGAATGAAAAGGGGATGAGGGGGAAAATCATCACCAATGAATAAAAGCTTTCTTTTAATTCTTCAGCTTGAATTCCTTCCAACAGCTAGCAGACTCCCATCAAAACAGGCAGCTGTCAGATTTTAGGTTCCAAATCTAAATATGCAAATGGACATTGAATAGTGGGACAGAATAAGCAGCTGAAAAAACTTGGTCTTTTTTCCAATCCAAACCATCTAAGCAAAAATTTCCATCCCCCAAAGTGTGTGCCAAGAATTTGCATCCTGGAATCCACTTCAACTGGCAAATCATAAACCTCCCCAAAGGAATTATTATATGATGACTGATCACCTCTTTAAGTATGCTCTAAGTCATTCTTTACATGACTAGGATATTTGATGTGCTATAGTAGAAAGAATACTGGACTAGAACTCAGAAAATCTCAACTTGAGTTTTAATTCAGCCACTAAAATATAATCTTAGGAAAGTCATTTTTCCTTTCTGAAGCCTTTTTTCCCCCTTTTACCCTTCCTGAGCCTCGACTTCTTCATTAGTAAAGTAATTCAACAATTCAATCCAACAACTATCTATTGAGGTCCTATTATGGATAAAACACTTTCCTAGTCCCTCAGGATACAAAAGCAGAAATGAAGCAGTGCCTGCCCTCAAAGAGCTTACATTCTACTGAATTGGACTAGAAGATCCCTTATACTTCTTCCAACTTTGATGATTTATGATTTTCTTTACTCTTTGTGAATAATTAAGAACTATTCCAGCAGCCCTAAGAGTTCTCATCGGAAAGGATCTTCACTAGTGCCCAAGAGTACAAGGGTCCCTTCAAGACAAAAGGTCACTGCAGTGGGAAAGGGAAATCAGAAAAGTTAACATGAACTTAATATACTTATGCTGCAATTATCCTACGGTTTCAACAATACAGATGTCAATCTTTCTTTGCCTTCTTGTCATGTGATTTTTTTTTTGTTTATGTTCATCTACAAAATCTCCATCAAAGAACTATGACCTGCACTGGGTCACCTTTACCTCTGACTCTAGTTTCTGCCAAAATTCAGCCCAAATTCCTCTTTCCAGCGTCTTTTTATATGTTGCCTTACCACATTAGAACAGAAGCTCAGAGAGCTCAGAAGGGCAGAGTCTTTCTTTTCGGATTTCCAGCAATTCATTTGGTGCTTGGTCATCATGATCACTTAGATACTAGGTGATTGACTGCAAGTTTTGTTTTTCAGAACCCATCACTGCTACTACTTCACTCTCAAATTGACTTTCATGTACATTGCATGTATCTTTCATTCATTTATTTATTTTAAACCCTTACCTTCTGTCTTAGTATCAGTTCTAAGACAGAAGAGTGACAAGGGCTAGATGACTGGGGTTCAGTAATTTGCCCAGTGTCACACAGCTAGGAAGAAAGAGTCTGAGGTCAAGTTTGAACCCAGGTCCTTCTGACTCCAGACCTCTATGCACTATGCTACCTAGCTGCCCCCATGTGTATCTTTTATGTATCTGATTATACGCATGCTCTCTCCTCTATTAGAATATGAGATCCTTGAGGATAAGGACAGGTTTTTTTTTTTTGCATCCATTTATATTACTAATGCTTAGCTTTATATCATAAGTGCATATCAAATGATTACTTGACTGATTGCACGACTTTCTCCAAGTCTTTTGACATCTCATGAGTAATAGAACAATAATTGGGCAATCCATCTATTAACTTTGATTCTTCCTACATGACTATCCCATCTCCTTTTCTGCTCTCTTTTGAGTTTTTTTATGCCACTTATTGTCAATAAATCATTGTTGACCATGTACTATAACTTAGCTTTATTCACCGTGTATCAGTGTCTCCATCACCTTCTTGAGTCACCCACAATGCTAATTCTTCAGTGATTGGGCTGTGCTGATTCAGTGATATAGCATTATCAGGAGAATATCTCTAAAACAAATATGGATTTTGGATATAGTGGACAGCTTAGAATCATTGAAAGCACTCCACAATTTCTCAAATGCTATCTAGCTCACTCTCTTCCTTAAATTCAATTCTAGCATCAGCTCATTTTCTTTCAATTATATCTGCCCAGTTTATATACTGGTAGTTGAATGTAATGGGCTATCCATACACCTTCATGCTATCGTCTAGAAGAAGGCAGTCTTCATTCACTTTGAAAAAGGAGAAAACACTGACTAAAAACTATAAGACAATAAAGTTGACTTATATTTCTGGGAAAATTCTAGAATGGATTATTAAAGAGATGATTGGAAAACATAAAGAAAGGGAAACAGAGATTTAGAAGTCCAGAATTGTTCCATCAAGAACATATCACTGACAGACAAATTAACCCAATTTCCTTTTTTTGGACAGGATTACAAAACTAGTAAAGAAGGGAAATTCTATGCATATAATTTACCTAAATTTAGCAACATTTTTGATAATGTATCTTCTATTCCAATAGAGAGATATCGATCATACAATTAGATAGATTTGTTCAGAGGTGTGCTAGAGCTACATAAAACTGCTGGAAGAACCACTTGTTAAATTTTCTGGGTATTTATGCCCGGAGATCAACAAATATTACAAATAAGGATTTAATTTCTTATTTTGTTAATTGTATAACTTAAGAAAATAATGGAGAAAAGATTAATAATGCATATTGAACTTTAAAGTGTGTCATGCAGGTAATTGTTCCAGCTCAGCCTTGGATTCAGATGAATAGTTGGATGGATGGACTCAAAGAGGAGTTGTTAATAGTTCAATATCAGGGGCAGCTAGGTGGCTCAATGGATAGAGATCCAGGTCAGAGACAGAGGACCTGGGTTCAAATCTGACCTCAGACATTTCCTAGGGGGCTATGTGACCCTTGGCAAGTCACTTAACCTCTTAACCCCCATCGCCTAGTCCTTACTGTTCTTCTGCCTTAGAATCAATACTTAATATTAATTTTAAAACAGAGGGTAAGAGTTTTTTAAAAATGGTTCAATGTCAAACTGGCAGGGATTTGCCAAGTGGAGTACCCCAGAAGTCTTTGTTTGGTCCTGTGCTGTTTAAAATTTCTACTAATGACTTGGATAAAGGCATTCATGGCAATGACAGGGTCAGGATACAAAATGATCTCAACAGGCTAGAGCACTGGACTGAATCTAATGAGATGAAATTCAATGAGGGATAAATGTAAAGCTTCACATCAAATTCACAATTAAAGATGAGAGGGCACGCTTAGGTAGCAATTATTCTGAAAGCGATCTGGGGATTTTAGTGGACTACAAGCTCAATATAAATCAGCAGTATGATGTGGCAGCCAAAAAAGCTACTATGAATTCTTAATGAACACATTAAGAGAGGCAGAGTTTTCAAGAGTAAGAGGTAATGGTCCCACTGTACTCTACCTTTGTCAGACCTCATCTGAAGTATTGAATTCCATTCTAGACACATTGGTTAAATGAAGACATTGATAAATTGTAGTATGTGCTGATAAGGGAAACCAGAATGGTGAAGGATGTGAGTCTATGTTATATAGGAGAAAAGAGGTAGGGATTTTTGTCCCTAGAAGAAAAGAGAAGGGGAAGGAAAGAAGGGAGAGATATATTACCTATTCACAAGTACAAGAAGGGCAATCAAGTAGAGGAAGGATTAGATTTAGCAGAGGGCAAAGCCAGAAGCAATGGGTGGAAAATGGCAAGAGATCAGAACTATCCAAAATAGTGGGTTCTCTTTTCTTAGAGGTCTTCAAACAGAGAATGGACACCCAACTACTTATATGGTATGTTATAGTGGTAATTCCTTTCATATATGGCTTGGACTAGCTATCTGATAAAGCCTCTTCGAAGCTCAAATTCTGGGATTCTGAGATTCCAGGGTTTTTTCTTTCTGTGGTTTGTTAAGCCAATCCCTTTTAGGAGTTTATAAAGCAGAAACAGATCATCAACCTTTCATAGCTATATGTAAGAGATATGTTCTTAATCAAAAAAGAGAGCGAGAGTAAATGACAAAAGATAAAACGTATATAACTTTCTTTACATGAAACTGAAAAGCTTCTGCACAAATAAAATTATTGCACCTAAAATAAGAAGGATTAAATGGGAAAAATAATTGTCTCCTATTTTTCAGATAAGATTTTGAAATATAAGAATATAAACAACTAACAAAAATATCTGACTAAAAATAATTCCCTAGTAGAGAAGTGGTCAAAGGATATGAAGAGTTCTCAAAAGAATCACATACTATTAATACTCATATGAAAGAGTGCTTCAAATTAATAATAAGAGAAAATCAAATCATCTCATATTTAGCAAATTTTAAAAAAAGGAAAAAAAGGAGGGGTTATGGAAAGATAAGACATTTTTGTGCATTGTTGGTGGAGCTACAAATCAGCCTAACCATTTTGTAAAGCAATAGAGAATTATGCAAACAACACTACTAAATATAAATGCTTTTTTCCCAGAGGTTCTACTGCTAGGCTTATACTCCAAGGAGGTCATGATAAAAAAGGAAAATCCTCATATACATTAAAATATTCATAACAGTACTTTTCATGGAAGCAAATAATTGGAAACAAGTAGTTATTCAATAATTGGGGAATGGCTAAACAAATTGTGTTATATGAACATAATGGAATATCACTATTCTATAAGAAAAATAAATATGATGAATTCAGAGAAACCTGGAACCATAAAGCACAGTGAAGTAAGCAGAGCCCAGAGAATATACACCATGACTACAACACACAAATGGAAAGAAGCACACACAAAAAAGTGAACAATGCAGGAATTATGAAAAACAAGTATGACTCCAAAGAAGAGATGTAATAAGTTACCCACATTCCACTCACTTGCAGAAGTGACAGGTTCGTTGATGTGGAACACTGCATACACTTTCAGACTTTTTCAATATATTGACCTTCTAAGTCTCTTTCTCTCTTTTTTTCCCCTTTCTTTAAAATATACTCTCTTATATGAGATGGTTCTCTGGAATGGGGAGATAGAGATAGAGAGGAACTTTGGTGTAAAAAATAATAATAATAATTTATTTTAAGTAATTATACTTTATTTAAACATTAATTTTTAAACATCTTAAGTTCCCAATTCTCTCCCTCCGTCAAGCCCTTCACTCATCCACCGAGTAAGCAAGCAATATAATGTCAATCATATATGTGAAGTCATGGACAACATATATTATCCATGTTGCAAAAAAAGATAAGAAAAATAAAGTAAGTGGGAAAAGAATGTTTTAATCTACATTCAGGATTCATCAGTTCTCTCTCTAGATATAGATAATAATTTGCTTGATGAATCCTTTGGAATTATCTTTGATCCAGTAATGTACTGACTAGAGAAACTTTCACAGTTGATCATCAGTAAAATATTAGTGTTACTGTATACAGTGTTCTCCTGGTTCTATTCACTTCACTTTATATATTTTAAAAATATTTTAAAAGGCCATAGAGCTCTGAATGGAGGTTCTGCAGCTTTCTGAGGCTTGATATTATTAGCACAACCAGCACAGAGTCAATTTGCATAAAGAGAGACACAATATTAGGGGACAGCTAAGTGGCTCAGTAGAAAAAGAGACAGGAGGTCCTGGATTCAAAACTGGCCTCAGTTGCTTTTAGACATGTGACCTGGGCAAGTGTAATAGGAAATAGGCTTTAAAAGCAGATTTAGAAATTTAGCCAGGCAGGCTGGCAGGAGCTAAAATTCCAACCTGGAATACAGCAAGGGCCTGAACACAGAGAACTCTTTCTAAGGGCAGTTGGGGTTTGAAGGAGTTGGGGGAAACCACTGACCCGAGAGCCTGTGGATTTGGGGTTTCTCTAAACAATATCTGGAACATCTCAAATAGCAAGATATAGGAGAGCAGGTTGAGAATACTGTCTTATTTGGTGGACAAGCAAGATCAGTCTTCCTGACTTCTCTGAAGATTTATTTGGCCGGAACCTGTGCTCTTGGACTATTCTTAGACTGATACAGTTGAGCTACTGATCAAGACCATCAGACCATCTACTTGAGATCCTATTAGTCCTTTGTGTCCTGGCTGCCTGCATAGTGTTAGTGTAGGGAAATCCCTTTAACCTTTAACCCTGAATTGATCCCATAGTATTTTAGAGTAGTGTGACCTCTCTTAATTTACTACCCTTAAATTATCTATTAAAAATGTTGTTGTTTTTTTTTACTTCCTGTTGTTTCTTTCCCATATTAATTAAAATATCCCTGGCTGAGAGAATGTCAGTTTAACTGACCAACTGTCATTCCCCATACCTCACATCCCTAGTTGGTTTTCCTGTGTTTACCTGTCAGTTATCCCTTGTCCAAGCAGTCCTCCTTTTCCCCCTTTTTCTAAACTAAACTCTAAACTAAAAGTGTTTTAATTATTTACCCATAAAACAAGTCACTTAACCTCCATTGTCTAGCCCTTACTGCTTTTCCTCTATAAACCAATATAGAGTATTGATTCTAGGACAGGAAAGGGATTTTTAAAAAACACAACATTGAGAAGGAAAAAGAAAACAATTCTTTTCTACTCTATTCTGGCCAGATCACATCCAAAATAATGTCTTCAGCTCTGGGTGTCTTATTTTAGAAAAGACATTGAGCAATTGAATTAGGTCCAGTGGAGAGTGAGCAAAATGGCAAATGGACTAAAAGCCATATTTAAACATAACAGCACTGGAAGAATTTGGGCATAGTTAGCCTGGAAAAGAGATCTCTTAAAAGTTCTGACTTTTATTCTATGTCTTTGTGACTGTGGTCATGACAGCCTTTTCAAATAATTCAAGAGTGTTGTTGTGTGGAAAAAGAACTGAACTAATTCTACCTGACCCCAGAGGGTAGAGTCATAGGATTATAAATTTAGAGATGGGAGGGAGACTACTGAGATATCATCTGGCTCATCTAGTCCTCATTTTACAGATAAAGAAATTGAATAGGAACAAAGGAAGAAATTTCAGAAAGACTTAAGTTGAGTACAAGGGGGAAAAATCTCTATAATTGAAGCTGTATCACCTCAATATGAAATCTAACGATGTTCACCTATGACGCTCTTTGGAATGGTATCCACTTTGCTGTGTCATTCAGATCGTGTCATGTTCCACCATTATCAAGACTATCTTCATAATTATAAGCAGAATATCACATCTAAAATCACATCCTGGGCCCCTTTCAGTTCAAATGAAAAGAAACAATTATCCAATTGTAATATGTCTGGGAAAAAAATCTACACTGTGGTGAAGACGGGTGTTAACAGTTACTCAAAAGTGGAATAGGCTGCTTTGGGAAAGAGTTGGTCCACCCTCTCTGAAGATCTTTAGGGGGATGTTGCACAACCACTTATCAGGAGTATTGTAGAGACAATCCTTTTTCAAATGTGAGGTAAGTTACATGGACTTCAAGATCCCTTTCCATTCTGAGTTTCTGTGATTCTATGAAATAAGATTACACAACTACACTCTAGAGACTAAGTCAGTGCAGAAAACTAGAGTCAAAGGTGAATTTAACCCAAGAAGAAATTACAAAATCAGTATCTGTGGCTCTTTTGGAAGGGGAACTTTTGATTCTTAACATGGATAAGGCCACAACAATGGCAAGAATTTGAAATTATGGCCAATTGTGTTGTGTGTAGACTTTTTCCAGAATTCTATGTCATAGCTCCAGAATCTGCCCAGACCAGTGATGGTGAACCTTTTAGAGATGGCGTGCTGAGCCCTGCCCTTACCCTCATCCCTCAGACTGAGTGCCTTGCCCATCCCCACCAGAGACCAAGTGCCATGCCCCACCCCTGCCACTAAGTGCTGGGTGTACCCTGCCCCCACCTTATTCCACACAGGAGAGGGAGAAAGCACTTCCATTGGGCAACTAGGCAGAGGGGCAGGTGAAGTGAGGAATGTCCTCAGTGAGTATAGAGAAGGGGAGGAGAGTGGTCTGAGCACTCTGCTCCCCTCCAGCTCTGCCACCTGTGAGCCATCCACCTTAACCCCTGTGTACTTCCATTGGCTACTGGGCAGAGGGGCAGAGATGGGAAAAAATGTCATCAGGCACAATGGAGATGGGGAGGGGAGCAGCTCCGCCTGAGTCCCTCTACCTTTCTAGTAACAAACTCTAGGGGCTGGGGTTGGGGAGGGCAGTTGCATGCCCACAGAGAGTGCTTTGCATGCCACCTTTGGCACCCATGCCATAGGGTCACCATCACTGGCCTAAACACTGCAGTAACTTCTGTCACCTCAATGTGAAATCCAACAATGTTCACCTATGACACTCTTTGGAATGGCATCCACTTTGCTGTGTCATTCCAGATCATATCATGTTCCTCCATGATCATATCCATAAGAATAAAAAGCACAACACATCTGAAATCTCATTCTGGGCCCCTTCCATTTCATCTAAATGAAAAACAAAAATTATCCAATTGGAAGAGGATATGTCTGAAAAGAATACCACATTGTGAGAAAGAAAGGTGTTGAGAAGGGGAAGGACTCCATCTCCTAGGAAGTGGCGTGTAAGAGTAAAAAAAAATTGCTCCAAGAGAGGAAATTTGGGAGTGAGGGAGATGCTGTGGGGTAAAGTCTTTCTTTAAAAGGTTGAAATGTGGAGGAGATGAAGGATAGCAACAACAAGAGATAATTCTATCTCTGTTATGGAAAGGTTAACAATGGCAGCAATAGTGGTGGCAGAACTCTCTATTAATCAATCAACAAGTATTAATTAAGAGCCTACTATGTGTCCAGCACTGTGCTAAGTGATGGAGAGAATTATGAAAACCCCTACTTTCAAGGCACTAAGGGTCAAGATAAGTATCTATATAAATATATACAGCATAAGTATGAGGTGAATGAATACAAATATATACAAAGTAGTTTGATACTATGTAGTTTAAGAGGAAGGATACTAGGAATTATGAGAATCAGAGAAAGACTTTCTATAGAATAATGGTAACAGAGAATGACCCATGGCTACACAGGGCTGTAGAAAAACACAAATTGAGATCATTTATGTTGTATTATGTTTTCTTTATCTTGTTCAATGTTTCCTGATTTCATTTTAATCTGGTTTTGACATCTCTGAGATAGAAGATAGTGCTAGAGCTGTATATTAAAGGAAGAGAGGGAGTCCATGAAAAACTCTCTAGTTGTTACAAGCAGAGTATGTCAGAGGCTATGTTGAGAAATCAAATGCTCCTAGGATTTGCTGCTATGGTGAAATGGAATATGAAGTGGCTCAACTTTGTATGAGTGACAGTTCAGAGTGACAACTGCCAATGCTGGCTTAGAACACCCTTGCCATGAGGTTGAATTATTCCTGCCTTGCTCCTACTGGGATGGAACTTAAAGGAGAATCACATCAACATTACGGAAGAGCTAGCACTACCAGGAGACATTTTGTGCCAAGCAGCCATGTGGCATGGGTGCCAAAGATTTTAACTCAATATCCATGAGTTACCTGACTAGTCAGAGGTTTAAATATCTACTGGTCCTGCAAAAAAAAAAAAAAAAACAAAAAAACCAGAACCTGAGAAACATTGAGGGGGTCCCAGAGTCATGTGGATAGCTCAGGAGACAATATACCCATGACATATTACACACCAAAACCTCTTTCAGATCACATAGCCTCCTCAGTCTTGGTTAATCATGTGCTAAACAATGCCATCCTTGGTTCTATCCATCTTACTAGAGTTACATCCTACTATCCATGTGCCATTAGACTGATCTCCTTGTAAGATGTATTTAGATTGGGAATCACCTCTTTAATTATCCCTATTCACAGTGGTCAGAGAAGAGAGGAAGGAGAATACTATGGCTGCTGCCATGGTTCCTCAAAAATGTAGTGCCAAGAAAGAAAAAATTGATTAAAGAGTACAGTGTCCATAAGACTTAGAACTAGCCTATTAAAAAGACTCACCTGTGCTCTGCACCACAACATGGCTGTCATTCAAGAATCTTATAGGCTCAGTATTCTTTTACTTTTCTAGCAAATTGCAATATATGTGTGCCAAACTCTTCCTCAAAAATGGAGATATCTATGTATTAAATATACAGGAATTAAATAATCATTTATTGCAAGAGAATGATTTTGGGTTTAACAATAAATCCACCTAAATCATCATCATTTCTATGTGTTACTAACAATTTCCTGCAAGAAGAGACAGTAAGAGATAACCCTTTTAAATCAACCATAGATTAGTATATCTTCCAAAACAAATCCAGAAACTATGTGAACATAATTATAAAACCCTTTTTAAACAAATCAAGTCAAATTTAAATAATTGGAGAAATGTTCATTGTTCATGGGTGGTAAGAGCCAATATAATTAAAATGACAGTCCTACCCAAACTAATCTACTTATTGAATGCCATCCCAATTAAATGACCAAAAGTTATTTTATTGAACTAGAAAAAATAATAACAAAACCCATTTGGAAAAGCAAAAGGTCAAGTATACCAAAGCAAATAATTAAAAAAATGTTATGGAAAGGGATCTAGTATTACCAGATTTTTAAAACTATTTTATAAAGCAATAATTATCAAAACTATCTGGTACTAAGAAATAGAAAAGTAGATCAGTGGAACAGAATAGACATGAACAAACAATTATAAAAGATTATAATAATCTTGTGTTTGATAAAAGTAAAGTTCCAAGTTTTTGGAATAAGAATTCACCATGTGATAAAAATTGTTGGGAAAACTGTAAAGCAATTTCATAGAATCTAGATATGGACCAATATCTTACACCATTTACCAAGATAAGATCAAAATGGATACATGACCTAGGTATAAAGAGATATATTAAAAGCAAATTTAGAATAGCAAAAAATATTACCTATCAGATATATGGATAGGAGAAGAATTTACAAATAAACAAGAGATAGAAAGCATTGTGAAATATAAAATGGATAATTTTTAATACATTAAGTTGATAAGTTTTTGTAGAAATAAATCGAATGTAGCCATGATTAGAAGGAAAGCAATAAATTAGAGTGAAGTTTTTATAGAGATTTTCTTGGATAGAGGTTACATATGTAAAATATATAAAGAACTTTCTAAAAAAAAAAAGAATATGAGCTGCCTAGTGAAGTGAGCAAAACCAGGAAAATGTTGTACGGAGTAACAATAATATGTCATGACCAATTGTTAATGACTTAACTTGATCAACAAAGCAAAGATCCAGGACAGCTCCAGGAACTCAGGACATAAAAGGATATCCACCACCATGGAAGGAGCAGAAAAGCAGATTGAAACATACATTCTACATTTTATTTTCTTCGTGAATTTTTTATTGCGTAAGCAATGTTTGCCTTGCGTCACATGACAAACAGGGAAATATATATTATATGGTAATATATGTACAACTTATATCATATTACCTGACTTCCTGGGGATGTGGGAGGGATGTGAAGGAGGGAGAGAACAAGAATTGCAAAATATCAGAAAACAAATATTTAAAGTTGTCATGTAATTAATTGACATGGAGTATAGAAAAA
Source organism: Gracilinanus agilis (assembly GCF_016433145.1). NCBI lineage: Eukaryota > Metazoa > Chordata > Mammalia > Didelphimorphia > Didelphidae > Gracilinanus > Gracilinanus agilis. The sequence goes on from NC_058131.1 coordinate 83,931,865, forward strand.
AAATTAAAAAGAAATATGCCAATCAATCAGATAACTTATCCATATAAGGATTTTTTAATTGGGGAGAGGGAAATGGCATAAAATACATTTTTATTAATCTTTGGTTTTGCATCACCTACATTTTTAATATATTCCTCTCCCTTTCCCTTCTGAGAAAGCCAACCTTTATAACATAGAATCAAAAAAAGAAAGGGAGAAAACAGTTCAGCAAAACTAACATCCTGCTTCTTTAATTATTCATCTATTTGGGAATGACATTATTATATACTGTATGTATATATCAGATATTTATTAGAGAAATTTGCTATAAAGATTTCTTCCTGTTAACTTACTCTAACTTTAATTTAAGCTACTTTGACTGTTTTGTGAGAATTTTTCAGTTTTGTGGAATCAAAAGTGTCTGATTGTGAGCTTCTCCATCCTTTGTCTGGTCAAGAACTCTTTCCCCTGGCCACAGCTGGGAAGATATCTCCTTCACTACTTTTCCAATTTGTTTGTTATATGAATTTTTATATCTAGATCATATATCCATCTGCCACCCATTGTTGTATATATTGTGAATGTTGGTCTTTATTGCTTTTCAACTTTTAAAGTAATTTTTGTCAAAAAGTGTTTTGTCCGTACCTCATTGTTTGGAGACTTTGTTCATACAACGTTTAATTACTTCTAGATCATGTGCACCTAATCAACTTTTCTTTCTTTTTTTTCTTGCTTGTTTGTTTTAAATTTTTTATTCTGACCATAACCAATCCCAAAGTTATTCCATATCTACATAAATTCCACCTTTGCTCTTATCTCCCACAAAAATATGAGAAAAATAAAATGCTTCTATCTGATATGCATAGTCAAGCAAAACAAATCCACACATTGCCCATGTCTGAAAATTTCTCTGATCCTGCACCTTGAATTTATCATGCCTGTCATATCAATAGCTTGTTTCATTACCATTCTATTCCCTCAAAATGAATACTGGTCTTCAGTAAGAATTCTTAAGTCTTTCAAAATTGCTTTCCTTTATTATATTGTTGTATAAATCATTCTTTGGGTTGTGTTCATTTTACTCTGCATCAGTTCATACAAGTCGTCCCAAGTTTGTTTGAAAATAATCCTTTCATCATTTCCTGTGGTACCATAATATCCTATTACATTCATACATCAAAATCTGTTTTGGCATTTCCCAGTTGATGGACGCTTCCTTATTTCAAGGTCTTTGTTACCACAAAAAGAGCTGCTATAAACATTTGTTCATATATGTAACCATTTGAGCTTTGCACTTATTAGTTTTTCTAATGTTTAAATAATATCACATGATTTTGATGATTACTGCTTTGTAGTATTCTTTGACAAGTGGCACTACTAGGTATCTCACACTCTTTTCACTATTTTTACCATGAGATTCTTGCTCTTTTGTTACTGTGCATGAATTTTAATATTTTTTCTTTTTCTATGAAATAACCTTTTGGTAGTTCAATTGGTATGCCATTGACACTGTAAATTTGTTTAGCCAGTATTGACATTTTTGTGATATCAGTGCAGCCAAACCATGAGCAATTATTATCTCAACCCTTAGTTAGAACTGTATTTATGATACAAATATTTTGTAGCTGAATATGTACAATTCTAATTTGTGTTTTAGCAACTGGATTCCTAGCTACCAATGTATAAAAAGTATTCATAATTATTTTGAATGAAATTTTATTTTTTATCACTTTCTATTGCATTTTGTTGGCAATATACAGAAAGGCTAATGATTTTGTGGATTGATTTTCTATCCTATTACTTAATTAAAGTCACTAATTATTTCAAATTACTTATTAGCTGATTCTCTAGGGGTCTGTAAGTGAACCGTCATTTCATCTGTAAAAAGTGATCATTTTATTTCCTCTTTGCCTATGATAATTCTCTTGATTTCTTTTTCTCATCTTATTGCTAAAGCAAGTACTTCTAGAACTAAAATAAATAATAGCAATGACAAGGATTATCTTCAATTTATCCATGATTTTATTGGAAAAGCCAACAGTGTTTCTCCATTACAGATAATTCTAGCTCTTAGTTTTAGACAAATATCCTTTGCTATAATAAGGAATAATCCATTTATTCCTATAATTATTACTATTTTTAGCATAAAATATATCTTGTCAAAATATTGATATAATCATGTGCAATTTTTGTTATTGTTATTAATATATTTTAGTTATCCTAATCTTAAGCCAACTCTGAATTTCTGGCATAAACTTAACCTGGTAAGAGTATATTATCTTTTTAGTATGTTGTGGCAGCCTCCTTTTAAATATTTTATTCATTATTTTTACATTGAGATTCTTTTGAGATATTAGTCTGTAATTTCCCTTTTCTGCTTTATCTCATCCAAGTTTAGGCATCAGGATAATATTTATGTTTTAGAAAAAATTTGATAGGATCCCTCCTTTCTCTGGATTCCATTACATTCATATGTCATAATTTGTTTAGATCTACTTGGGAGCAGGGATTGTTTTTGCCTTTCTTTGTGTCTCGAGCATTTAACACAGTTCTGAACACAAAGCACATAATACAATATGGATTGAACCATTTGGTCTTGGATTTTTCCCCCCTTAGAAATTCCTTAATGGTTTGTGTAATTTTCTTTTCTAACATTAGATTATTTAAATTACCTACATTTTATTCTGTTCATCTGCTTGTATTATAATCTTATAAATATTCACCCATTTTACTTATCCATTTTGTTGGCATATAATCAGGCCAAATAATTTCTAATAATTTCTGTGTATTGTGAAATCTTTTTGGGTTTTGTTCATGACATTTTGTTTTTTTTTCCTCTCTTTTATCACACTATCTAATATCCCATATTATTTATTTATTTTCTTAAAAACCAGCATCTAGATTGACTTGTTAATTCATTGGGAGGAATCATTTTTGTCTCTTCTTTGATTTTTAGAATTTATTTTTGGTTCATGGTTGAAACTGTTTGCTTTGTTAGTTTTACTAACTTTTTAGTTTCATATCTAGTTTATTAATTTGTTCTTCATTTCTTTTTTCTGATGAAAATATTTAGAGATATAAATTTTCCTGAATGTTTTGGTTCTATTCCAACAGTTTCGGTTGATTATCTCATTGTTGTAATGTTATTTCAGGAAGTTATCTATTTTATCTATTATTTGGCCTTTGACCCATGAGTTCTTTAGGATTATGTTGTTTAGTTTTCATTTAAGTTCAAATTCTTTCTTTAGTGTTCTTTACTGATTTTAACATTTATTGTGCTATAATCAATTAAGGCTACGTTTGATATAACTGCTTTTCTGCATTTATTTGTGAAGTTTTTATAACATAGACCAGTGTTGGCAAATGTTTTCAAAATTGTGTGCCCAAACTGCACTTTCAAGATGCCTGTGAGCCCCCTGCATTGTCCCAGGAAGCAGGGGGAAGAAGTGCTTGTATTCAGATGCTGGACAGAGGCTGGGTTATGTGAAAAATGTCCTTGGATACTGTAGAGAGAGGGAACGGAGCAGGCAGAAAGCATTTTTTAAAATTATCCTACATCAAAATCTGTCTTCAGACTATTCTAAAAGAAAACTTTGATCAATCCTTCTTTCACTCAGTTGAGAAACAATGTCTTGATCTTCTCTCTCCAGATCAGCCTAGGAAAAGATTTTTCCCTAAAATAATTAGAGTGTGATTAGATAAAAGTAAGACCTTTGACTGGTCATTCTAAGACCAGTACTCCTTTTCCCAAAACCTTGAAGGATTAAAAGAATGATCAAACAGAGGAAGTCTCCTAGATTACTTTAGTTAATGGAAATTTCTCTTGGATTCACCTTTGACCAGCTGGAAAGAGAGCAGTCATAGAGTGATTGAACGGTTTTAGGAAAATGATTATCCAAGGTTAAATTAAGTGTCTATTGTTCTGTTTGATAAAGTGAACTGTTTACTGAACTGTTACCTAAACTCTGCACCTTTGCACAGTCTTATCTATGACATATTCTTTATTTAAGAATCTTAAAAATTATGATTTTTAAAAATTATATAAAATAGCTATCCAAGGAAAGGGGAGGGGGATCTTGTCAGCTTGGACATTTTTCTTTCTAGGCAGAAGATTATTTAGTTTGGAAAATTTAAATAATTTTCATTATTTAATTAAGTTTCTGATAGACTTGGGCACCAAACATGGAGCACAATATTTTTTTCTCATTTTACTTATTGGCTTCCCTTGTATTTTCTCCCCTTCCTACCTCCACCAGTCTCTTGGTGCAGTTGGTACTAGTCAAAGGAGCTTACTTCTTTTTCATTTTAGGTTTCACTGATCTTTCTGGGGATCTTGTCAGATATTTACTGGCATTTATGTGGGAGAAGTGATTTCTCCACAATTTAAACATCCAATTTTAACTAGAAGTCTCTATTTTCATTTCTTAACTCAAAGCAAGTATTACAGTACATTCATATACCACAACATATATAAATATTTTCTTCCCAGTGAGCATCTACCTACCTTGTTTCTAGCTCTTTACTACCACAAAAAGCACTGCTCCAAATATTTTGCTGAATAAAGGACCTTAAAAAAATCCTTTTTTAATCTCCTTGGAATCATATGACTAGTAATGAGATCATTGGGTCATGGTAAAGCAACCTTCATCAAACAATTCTAAATTGCTTTCCAAAATGGCCAGGTGATAAGTCAATTAACAGTGCATTAGCGTACCTCTCTCCTTATATAGGGAGTAGCTATCTATGGCGAAAATCCCTGCAACATATTTTTTATTTAATGTTTTATTTTTTCCAATTACATGTAAAAACAATTTTTAACATTCTCTTTTTTTGAGTTCCAAATTTTTTCCCTTCTTTTTCTTCCTCCTCCTGGAGATGGTAAGTAATTTGATATAAGTTATACATGTACAGCCATCAAAACCATTTTTCCATATTAGTCATGTTGTAGAAGAAAATAGACAAAAAGTCAAGAAAAAATAAGTTTTATAAGGTGTGCTTCAATATATATTCAGTCTCTATCAGTTCTTTCCCTGGAAGTAGATAGCATTTTTCATCATAAATCCTTTGGGATTGTCTTGGACCATTCTATTGCTGAGAATAGCTAAATCATTTACAGTTAATTATCATACAATATTACTATTACTATTCTCCTAGTTCTAATCACTTCACTTTTGCTTCAGTTCATACAAGTCTTTCCAGGTTCTTCTGTGAGCATCCTGCTCATCATTTTTTATAGTACAATAATATTCCAAAATATATATTTTAAAAGAAACAATGCTCATAGAAAGGATATATAAGGGGATGATGCTATTCCAGAGATCTACTAGAGTTTTCAGTGCATCTCAGAAACTCCATCACCTAAAAGTCCAATAGTCTCTAAAGTTTTGTAGCAAATTTTAAAAAAAGTCCCAGGAAATGCTATTATAAAGTGTGTTTTTAAACAATCCAAATGCCTAATTACAGAAAGAACTGTCCCAGAAAATAGGAAACTCCAATTCTGCTCTTCATATTTATATTCCCTTTATCAATTTGTAGATTGCGGTTTATCAAAAGTCCCACCCCCTAGCCTATGCCAATGTAGTCAAAGCAATTTGGGGATTTAATTTAGAGGGTGATCTATGGACTCTTTCAGTATCTATTTTACCCTCTTGTTCAAGAATATCAGGATAGTTTTCTTGGATAATTTCATGTAATATGTCAAGGCTTCCATTTTTTCTCCAGGCTTTCAGATAGACCAATGATTCTCAAGTTATCTCTCCTAGATCTGTTTTCTAGGTCAGTTGTCTTTTCAATGACATATTTCATGTTTACTTCTATTTTGTCATTCTTTTGATTTTGCTTTATTACTTCTTGCTGTCTTGTGAGATGATTATCTTCTACTTATCCAATTCTGGTCTTTAAAGACTGGTTTTCAGCTATGATTTTTTATTTTCCTTTTTGGTTTGGTGTATCCTGCTTTTTCATGACTTCCAGCAGATCAATTCTGGTCTTCTGGTCTCTAATTTGCTTATTACTTCATGTGATTTCCAGGCCTCTTTTTCCAAGTGGAAAATTTTGTCTTTTAAACTGCTATTTTCTTTTTTAATTACTTTCATTTCTTCTTTCCATTTTTCTCCTAGCTTTCTTACTTGATTCTTGAACTTCTTTTTGAGTTCCTCAAGAGCTTGTGACCAATTTCTATTTTTTTGGAAAGTGGATGTATTTGCTTGTTTGTCACTCTCAGCTGTGGCTTCTGTATTTTGCTCTTTTTTCCATAGAAATTATCCAAGGTCAAAGGCTTTTTCTGTTGCAGCTTATTTCTTTTGGTACTTATGGATTGTGGTTCCTGTATGTTGGTGGCCATTGCTGTGTTAGTTTTTTCCCTCTGTATTATCATCCCTTCCTAGCCAGAAGTCTGAGTGAGGAGGGCAGGCAGCTCTTTGTGTAAGGAACTATAAAGTGTTTTGTCCTGAGGCTATTTTTCCATTGCATCTGTTGTGTGCAGTCTGGTTTTGCCCTATCTCTGTGCCCAGGCTCCCGGTTCTTCAGCCTTGGGTCCTAAGTCTCACTGCCAAGGCCTTGCATTGCCCTCAGGAGTACCCTCAGCCAGCCCCCAAGAGTGTAGAGATTGCCCCACACTTGCTCCAACTCTGGTACAGTAGGTGGTGTGGGGGAGGAGTGATCAGCTTGTACTTTGATAGGCATGATTTTACCCCTTTATAGCATGTAAATGCCCAAACCCTGCCTACCTCCAAGGCTGCACCCCTTGGCAGAGCCCCTTCACTGATCTGACTTTTATTCTTGTCCTTTTGAGATGCTTTGTAGTGATCAGTTGTGAGGAGGGTCTGGCTGTTCCAGCTACATTGCAGCCATCTTAGCCAGGAAGTCAGTCAAAGCAATGTGGAAATGATTGATGAAAGTGGTGAAAAAGTGATCCAGTGACCCCACTGCTAGGGGAGCACAAAAGAGAAGAAGAATTTAGAGGTATGGGGATAAGTAAGCTATTCCCACCCTTTTCAAAGCATACTGATCCTTGTTCAATAAATATTTTTTGATTTGATTGAATGAATAATCTTAACTTATCTTTAACTTTTTAGATATTTTCACATCCATTATTTCCTTCTTCTTATGTCTTTGTATGACAAGTAGGGCAATGCATTATTATATGCATTTGATTGATGAGGAGCAGTTAAATGGCTTGGCCAAGATCAAACATCTAATTAATAGGAGAGCCCGGACTAGAGCTCAGGTCTCCTAACTCCTAATCTTAGATGAAATACATTTGATATTTTTCCAAACTCTTTGTTTTGAGTCCTCCACGCTCTGTTGCTAATCAGACAGATTAATTAGTTAACTCTTACTCCATCAAAAAAAGAACATTCCACAAACTGTCCTTGGTCCTTTATTTCCTTTTTCTTTTCTCTCTGCATTCCTAGTATTCTAGCCCCATTACTTCCCTACTCACAAACCTTCAATAATTCTTCAATGTATACCCAATAGAGCAGAAACACCTCATGATACCACAGTTTGATTTTAACCTTAACCCCTACCTATATCATAGAATTTATACTAGACGTAGAGTCCTAAGACCTGGGTTTAAATCCCACCTTAAACACTTACTATATGATCATGGACAAGTTATCTTCTAGATCTTCAGTTTCCTCACTTTTAAAATGAGAAAGGTAATGCTTTCACTATCTAATTAATAGGATTATTGTAAGGAAAGTGTTTTAAAAATTTTAACACAAAATGACAAATAGGATGAGCTCAGAAAAAACCTGAAAAGATTAATATAAACTGATGAAAAGTGAAGTGATCAGAACCAGGAGGATACTATATACAGTAACAGAAATATTATATGATGATCAACTGGGTAATACTAAACTATAATCAGCAAAGCAAGTTTTCAAAATGTCAACAAAGGACTCATGATGAAAAATGCTATCCAGAGCTAAAGAAGAAACTATTAGAGTCTGATTACAGATCAAAATATGCTATCTTCCACTTTATTTCCTTCGTGATTACATAAGCAATATAGAAATATGTATTGTAAAAAAACATTGGTATAATCTATATCATACTATTTACACATAAGAGTTGAGAGAAAGGGAGGGAGAGAATCTGAATGATAAAATGTCCAAAAAAAATCCCCAACAATTGTCAAAATACATATAATAGGAAGGAAGGAAGAAAGGAAGGAAGGAAGGAAGGAAGGAAGGAAGGAAGGAAGGAAGGAAGGAAGGAAGGAAGGAAAGAAAAGAGGGAGAGAGGGATGTAAGGAGGAATGGAGGGAGAGAGGGAGGGAGAAAAAGAGAACAAAAAAGAGAGAGAGATGTGAAGAGAGAGATTGAATGATTCAGTCTCTGAGTGACAGAATTAATCAAAAGTATAAATTCAATATAAATTGAATGATAACAGATAAGCTACTCATGTGGTTATGACTAAAGAAAATCAGTCTCACATCTCTTTTCCCATCATTCTGACTTTGTTCTTATTGGCCTCCAGGCATAGAATAGATTCCCTCTTCCATCTCTGCCTATAGAAGTTCTTCTCTTCCTTCAGGGACCAATTCAAATGCCACCTCTTCCATTTCATATTCTCTGATTCTTCCCAACCCTTCCTATTTCTTTCCAAATATCCCCACCCCATATGAAAATTATCTTTCCCTCCTCAGATTTCTCATTGAACTTTGCCTAAACCTCTCCTTTTCCCTGATAAAACTTCATCGTGTGTAGATAAGTATCCCATTCCCCTCATCCTCAATAAATATGATCAATAAGATACTTTACTCATAGCACTTATCAGGTGAGAACCTCTTTTGGATTGACGGAATCAATTAAAGGTATTCAATATAAATTGAGTGATAACAGATAAGCCACTCTCATAGTTGTGGCTAAAGAAAATTGGTCTCTATAATGGAGCTTGGATGCTACAACCAGGCAGTTTGGAATCCAGGTTTCCAGGGACTGGCCAGCCTAACAGTGGAACTGTCCTGACAAGCCCCTAAGAGATAAGTCACTTAAGAATGAAGGGAAGATTATCTCTTGTGTTGGTGGCAAAACCCCTGGACCATTGATAGCTGATGAAAGCATCTGCCCCAGAAGAAGCTCAGGATAAACTAGACACACCGGGGAAAGACAACTTCAGGATTCTACAAGTGCAATGACTCTTGGAGCAGAGAAGAAACCTGCATACACCAAAAGGGAACTTCATAAGAACTCCACAAAAGATTTCCAGAAGCCAGAAGCTGTGAGTTGTCCCTTTACCACATTTTCCCTTTAAGAACTTACTCACCCAAGGTCTATGCATTTGTAAGAAGAGAATGTGTTGCATAACTTGGGGGGGTCAGTTTTTATACCAACTGTTGTTACTATATCATCTCAATAAATATTGCATTTCTTTAAAAAAAAGAAAAAGAAAACTTTTCCATCCATCTTAGAATAAGTGCTATGTATTGGTTTCAAGATAGAAGAGTGGTAAGGGCTAGGCTATGAGGGTTGAGTGATTTGCCTAGTGTCACACAGCTAGGAAATGTCTGAGGTCAGATTTGAACCCAGGACTTAACATCTGCAAGCCTGGCTCTCTGTACACTGATCCACCTAATTGACCCCAATATTGCATTTCTAAAAGCTAGTTGTCTACCTAGCTGATAATCAATAGAGAGCACACTGGATGGGGGCTCATGAATAATAACACCTGAGAATTGCAACCCTCAGAGCTACCCCAAGAATTTGAGAAAACATTATAATTAACTGCCTTCTGGGGACCCTGCCTATCATTGTGAGCAGAAGTTCAGTAAGGAACAAAGAGGAAATACCACATTTATAGCATCCTTATTTATGTATGTTTACTCATTTTCTTTAGACTAAAATCTCCATGAGAACAGAATCAATTTTGTAACAATATTTGTATTCCCAGTGCCTAGCACAACACCTTAAATACTTTAATGTCTATTGAATTGAATTTATATAGTACCTATGCTATATGTATATATTAAAAGTCATTTTAGTATTTTCTTGAGTCTCCAGACAGTCGCAAACACTTACTTCCTATGTGGCCTTGGATAATATGTCTTAACCACTCTGGCCCTCAGTTTCCTTATCTGCAAAATGAGATGGTTGAACCAGATATCCTCTAAAGTCCCTTCCATCTCTAAATAGGTGATTCTATGAACTATAAAACCACAAAGGATTAGATTTAGAGTGTTTCCCTGAGAGTACTGGGCAGATTTTTCCTGAAAATGGTATAAAAGAAAAACATCAGTGGATTTGGAGTTAAACACACACACACACACACACACACACACACACAGAGTTAAAATTCTGCCTCTTCCATTTTGTATGAGTTGTCCAGCCTCAGAAAAATCATCTCCCTACGCTGGGTCTCAGTTTCCTCATCTGTAAAATAAGGAAGTTGAATTGGATGGTTCCTAAGACCTTTCCAGATTTATCTTCTTATCCATAACATAAGAATGCCGGCTGTCTGATCTGCCTGCCACAATAAAATGCTCAACATTTCACAGTGCTGCCATTCTGACTGTCTGTGGTCTTACTATGTGGATGTTAAGAGTTCTCAGAGGAGCACTAAAGTCCTCATCCTAATCCCTCCTATTTTATATGGCTTTAGTGTCTGTCTAGGTCTAGGAGAAAATGAATCTTTTTGTTCAACAGAATTATCCTTGATTCCATCTGATCTAAAGGAAAAATCAGGTCATCTTAAAGATCTTTTTTTTTAATCCTTACCTTCCCTCTTAAAATTAATACTGTGTATCAATTTGAAGACAGAAGAGCGGTAAGGCTAGGCAATGGGATGGGTGAGTAAGTAAGTGACTTGCCCAGGATCTCCCAGCTAGGAAATGTCTGAAGTCACATTTGAACACAGCACCTTCCATTTCTGGTTCTGGCTCTCAATCCACTACCCCCCACCACCCATCTCCTAGCTTATTTACATTGTTTGAGGAGTAATTGGTTTGTGGTGGTAAATGGGAGGTTGCTAGCAAATCAAGACAACTTTCTTAAGGCTTTCCTGAAATTCATTTTTGTTGTTTTACAGATTTTTGTATCTCTTCTTTCCCTTAAGCTTTAGGGTAATAGCTTTTCATTGCTGCTTTAAATCCTCCCTTTATTTCTCCTTCTTTGTAAGAATAAAATTAGAAATGACATCTGTCCTAATGGATTTCTCCAAAAATGCCATGCTGTTGGGATTCATTATTTTCACTCAGAATTCAGGAGGGTGAGTAAGAAGACTATATATTTCTAAAAGCTGTGATTCCTCATTGGGGCAGTTGGAGTCCATTTTTGTACCATGAGGGGCCATTTATGGCTGTGACCCTGGTGCGTGAGAAAGATCACTTGGTAGGGAGCAGTTTCTAGCCCTCCCACCAATGGGATAAGGACATTTATGTTTATACAGGATGCTTTCTTTTTCTTTTTCTTTTTTTTAAACTCATATCTTTTGTCATAAAATCAGTTCCAAGACAAAAGAGTGGTAAGGGCTAGGTAACTGGGGTCAAGTGACTTACCCTGGGTCACACAGCTAGAAAATGTCTGAGGCCAGATTTGGACCCAGAATCTCCTGTCTTTAGTTCCTAGCTCTCAATTCACTGAGTCACCTTGCTGCCCCGAGGACATTTTCTCTTTAAGAATCTCAAGCTCTTTATTCTAATGGTCTCAACAGGGCTTTCTGTGACCCAGGAAATATGCTGACCTTTTCAAAATGGCAACTGAATCCAGAGGGAAGAGCATTGGGTCTAGTTTCAGGAGATGGGGTTAGATTCTGTCTGACACTTAGTAACCCATGTACCATAGCTCTGGACTTCAGCTTCCTTATTGTAAAATGGGAGAGTGATACTTATATTATCTGTCTATGAGCTGGAATTCCTCTATAAAACTCAAGCTATTGGGATCCTTGTATCTAGACTTTGTATTTATTGGAACGATGGTCACTGTTAGGTGTGACTGGGGTTCATCAGTGCACCAGGAAGGCTAGAGTAGCAGCTTCATAAGCTGATGAATTATTATAGAGGATAGAAGACTTGAAAAGTCTTCAAAGCCATGTTGCACTAAATATAGTTAACCAAAGAATAATGCAAATACCGAATATAATTTGTGTAATAAATATACATATCTGCCTCCATATACCCTGACTCATTTTTCCTTCTTTTTGCTCTTTCCTGCTTTTCACCTTTCTCCCTCTCTTTCTCTCTTCCATCTCCTTGGTCAAACCCTACCCAAAGTCTTTAAAGTCCCTTAAGGTTCATCTTAAGGCTTTTCCACTCCAGGTAGCCTGGTTTGAAGATGTCTTCCCCTCCTCTGACTCCTGCTTCATCTATTATTCGGTCTATGAGTCACCTGAATTTCCAGCCAGGGCTGGTGTATTTTGTGTACAAACAACAATTAATTACATCCTACTTTGTTCTTAACTTCTGAATGTTTCCCTGTGAATTCTCCATCTCCTTAGCTCTACCCCACTAGAGAAAATACCTTTGGAGGGCAGTAACCCTGTTTTTATCTTTTTTCTATCTCCCCCTCACCTCCTTGTGTTGTGCTAAATACTGAGAAGGCATTCAAAAAATTGCATTCATGATGATTTCCAAGTCCATATTCAACAAATACTCATTGAATGTGCAAAAGAGTCTTATAAAAGAAGTGACACCATCCATGCTTTCAAAGAGCTTACATTTATAGTAAAAGGAGAAAGATATGATATGGATGCAGGTAAATATTAGACAGGACAGAATATAATGGTGGAAAGAAGATATTCATCAAAAATAATTGAGAAAAGGGGGCAGTGAGGTAGCTGAGTGGATTGAGAGCCAGGCCTAGAGATGGGAAGTTCTAGATTCAAATCCAACCTCAGACACTTCCTAGTTGTGTGACTCCAGCAAGTCACTTAATCCTCTAGCTCTTATCACCCTTCTGCCTCAGAACCAATACCTAGTATTGATTCTAAGATGAAAGGTGAGGGTTTTTAAAAATAATAATAATGGAAGAAAATTTAATGGTCTGCCTTAAATAGGTTTTATGTCAACTGTCTACAAATTCGTTTTTCCATTTTTGATGTTTTATGAGGTGGCACTGCTCACAGTCTTCTACTATGCTACCCCATAAAGATATGAAAATGGGTTTATATTTCTTATAAGAATGAGATTGAAACCAGCTCACTCCATTTTAGCCTTGATGCCTTAACTGGATGAGAACATGTCTCAATCAAGCATAGACCTTAGACTAAGTGGGAAAAGTCCTTCCCTTGCTCAAGAATCACAAGAAATTTGAATAGGCTGGAAAATTTGGCCCACACTCCAGGGATTGTCTATAAAAATAATTAATAGTCTAGTTAAAACCAAATTCATTTAAAAGGTAAGAATGAGCATGCCATTCAGCTAAACCCCTTGAAAAGGAATTAATTGTGCAGAGAAGGTCTTTGTATCATCCCTGACTTCCCTGCACTTTGCTTGAAATAAATTTTGGGAACTTTGAAGAATCTGGAGGATTTGGGATTTCCCATCACCCAAATAATGCCCTAGCACTATCTCTAGGTCAATGGATAACACTGTCTACATTGCTAGCCAAGGACAAAATGGGCATAGGTTCACAGCTCCAAAAAGAAAACCAGCAAAGAAACTAAACCTGTCTAAGGGGAATTTCTTGATCACCTCACAGATGGAAGAAAAGAACTAGCATCCAAGAGCTGTGGGTTGCCCTTTTGCCTCATTTGCTTCCTAAGTTCAACTCATTTCCCCCCTAAACATTCTATTTATTTTGTAGGTGGATGTGTCACAGACTTTAGGGAGGTTGTTTGGTTCCAAATGTTCTTGCATTACCACCTTTACTAAATCCTTTTTTTCTAAAAATTACTTAAGATTGTATGAATAAATGATTCTTGACTGACAACCTTGAAAGGAAGCACACTGATGGGGGCTCAAACCATGACAACAAAGAATCATCCTTGAATCTTCAGGAGAGACTCTAGATCTCTGAAAGGGAGAAATAAACAAATTCTGAGGACTTCAGTGGAAGGAAATGGGAGTTGAGATAAGGATCCTTGGATAGATAATAGATAAGAGAGCATTGCTCTTTATTGTCTTTTCTTTCAGGTTGGCAAAGAAATAAAGTTCCTGGGCTCTTTGGATCTTATTGTTGTGGTTATTGCTTTCTTTCAGTTAAATTTCTGCTGAATTTAGAGAATTTAGATTTGGAAGAAACTTCAGCCTCCATTTAATCCAACTTACACCCAAAAAGAATCCATACTATAACTACTGGATAAGTGGTCGCCCAGGCTCAATTCAAAAACCTCCAAGTAAGGGGAAACCCACCACCTCTTACATTCTAGGTTGTTCTCACTTAGAAAGCTTTGTTCCTTTTCCACAAACCCCTACCTCTTCTTTGCAGCTTCCATTCATCAGTCTTGGTTCTGTTCTTGGGGATCAAAGAGATCAAGTCCAATCTCTTATGCATGACAGTCCCTCATATACTTAATGACAGTTTTCATTTTGCCCCTGATCCTTCTCTCCTCCAGGATAAATATTCTCAGTTCTTTCAATCTCTTTCATTTCTCTTAAGTCTTAAACTCAAGGTCCTTCACCATCTTGGTTTGGTTGCCTTCCTCCGGATACTTCCTAATTAATTTTTTAAACCATTACCTTCAGTCTTTGAACTAATACTGTGTGTGAGTTCTAAGGTAGAAGAGCAGTAAGGGTTAGGCAATGGGGTTAGTGACTTACCCAGGGTGACACAGCTATGAAGCATCAGAGACCAGATGAACCATCTACCTGCTCCCAAAATTTTCTAAATTATTATTATCCTTCCTCAAATGTGTTGTCCAGAACTAAATAGATAAGATAAGATCTGATTAGGACAAAGTACAGAGGAACTATGTCTTCCTTATGGCTCAAAGATATACTCTTCAATGCAGCTCAACATTACACTAGCTTTTTCGCTGCCATATGATATCACTAACTCATATTGAGCTTCTAGTCTACTAAAAATCCCAGATCTTTTTTCAAACAAACTGCTGTCATCCATGCTTCCTTCTCCATTCTGTACTCGCAAAGTAATTATTGAACTTAAGTATGAGATTTTCCTTTTGTGCCTATTTAATATCATCTGATAGATTCACCTCAAAGCTATAGCCTCTCAGAATCATTTTGACTCAATCATCTAGTATATTAACTAGCCCTCCTAGTTTTGTGTCATCTGCATAGCTGATGAGAATAATGCCTATGTTTATCCAAGTTATTAATAAAAATGTTAAACAGCCTAGAACAAAGCAGAGATCTCTGAGGCTCTTCACTGGATACATGCCAAACTGGCACTGAATCACTAACAAGGACTCTTTGAGTCTGGCCATTCAACCGATTCTGAATACATCTAATCGCATTACCATCTAGTTCACCAGAAGAATAGGAGATATTTCTATTGAATGCTTTGTTAAAATCTTGGTAAATTCTAACATTCTTTTGATCTACAGGTTGGGTAACTCTGTCAAAGAAAGGAAATAAAGTTAACCTGGCATGGTTTCTTCTAGATGAAGTCAGATTGGCTTTTTGAAATGACCTCTTCCTTTTTCTAGATGTCCATTAACCATTTCTTTAATGATTCATTCTAGAATTTTGCCACGTAGTCCCAGCTCACTGGCATTTAATTTTCAGAATCTATTCTCTTTCCTTTTTTTTGGAATTATAATATTTACCTTTCTCTAATCTTGGGATAGGACAGTTGGGTGTCACAGTGGATAGCATGTCAGAACTGGAGTCAGGAAGATTCCTCTTTTGATTTCAAATCTGGTCTCAGAAACTTCCCAGCTGCATGACCCTGGGCAAGTCACTTAACTCTCTTTGCCTCACTTTCCTTATCTGTAAAATGAGCTGGAAAAGAAAATGGCAAACCACTCCAGTTATCTTTGCCGAAAAAAAAAACAACAAACAACTCAAATGGGGTCAAGAAGAATTGTATACAACTGAAAATGACTGAACAACAAAAACAATATTGGGATACTTCCTCTGTTTTTCATGATCTTTCAGATATTATTGACTCACTCAACAATCACATTTTCCATTTCCTTCAGCACTGAAAGATGTGGTCCATCTTGGACAAATTACCTGAAGTAATCAAGGACACTAATGTTCATAGACAGATCAAAAAATGAATGGTGGGACAGCTAGGTGGTTTAGTGGATTGAAAGCCACCCCTAGAGTTGAAAAGTCCTGATCTCAAATCTAGCCTCAGACACTTCCTAGCTATGTGACCCTGGACAAGTCACTTAACCCCAATTACCCAGCCCTTAACCACTCTTCTGTCTTGGAACAAATACACATTATCGATTCTAAGATGGAAAGTAAAGGTTTGTGTTTGTTTTTTTGTTGTGTGTGTTTTTTTTAAGTAAATGGCATTCAGTACCTTCTCACCCCTTTTCCACTAATATGGTACCATCATCATAGAAGCGGAAAAGGTCAGACAGACTGAGGGCCATATCATATATGAGAGGCAGTGGCGTACAATGAAAAGTACACTAGATTTGGGGTCAGATGACCTCAGTTTTTCTCAAAGAGTTTGGCTGAGAACAGGAGAAGAGATAAAGGTAGATAGTTAGCAAGGATAGTGAGATCAAGAAAGGATTTTGTTTTATTAATGAAAGAGATATGGGAGTATTCATAGAGTACAGAGCAGGAGCCAGAAGGTGGGAAGACAAGATGAGAGAGTGATGATGATAATGGAAACAATGTGCTAGAGAAGATGGAAGCAGATAGGATGAAAGCTGTATTTGAAGGGATTGGCCTTGGGAGAAAAAGAACCACTCCTTCACCTGATACTAGGAGATGGTAGAGAGAAATGTCTAAGGGATGGATGTTCATTGAGGAGAAGGCAAAAAGAAGCTTTTAGTGAAAGCTTCCATTTTTTCCAATGAAGTATAAGAATAGGTCAGAGGTGTGCTGAAGCTAGTTCAAACCAGTCCATGAGAGCTTGATATTAAATTTTCAGTGTAAGCATTTATACTTTGGAAATAGATAAATGCTAATCGGGATTTGATTTATTGTGTTATTGATTGTCTAGTAATGGAGAAAATGTTAATAATGCAAATTAACATTCAAAGAATGTCATGTGTATAGTTTTTTTTTCAAAGAGTTGTTGTTAAACATTTACTAGCATAGTGTAAGAATAGATCCTTAGTAGAGAAGGTAGGAGAAGAGAATGTCATAGGAAGAGATGACAGATAACAGGGTTTGGAAAAATCACTGCGGAAAGTGGGAGAGAACTCATTGAGGAAGAAGGAGAAAGTTTGCCTTTCTGCAGTGAGGGCCCACTTGAAACGATAGAATATATTTTTAATGAACTCAATATGGTTTTGTGATTACAAATCCAACCTTATTAGGTTCAACCCATACAGCCAATCCTTTCTCTCCCCAACATTCTTCTATCTCCCTCTCCACCCCCATCAATATAGCATACCACTTTTTCCTTTGGGAGGAAAAAGAAGGAAAGTAAAGAAGAGGAATAAGAAGATAGCAATGTGCTATGTTTTGAGAAAGGAGAATTAAAATTATCTAAAAAAGTCCCACTCCATCTGCATGACCCCTCACAAGGACTGCCTTTCTCTAGCATAGTAATGCCCAGTGTTGATGATAGCAGTGGGGATCGATATAATCAGTTGCTTAGAAATCAATATATTATATCAATATAATATAAAGCAAGATAATATTTTAAAATCTCCAAAGAGATAATGCTTTCCCTTCAACAGAGAAAACAGAGAAAGAATCTATGGATCCCTCTAATTCTGAGCCCAAAGCCCATTTAGGAAACAAATCATGATTTGGGATCACCCGCTGAATAGGAACCATGTTAACACAATGCCCTCTGGAACTCGGGGAAACCATTGAGAACTTCATTCTTTTCATTAAACCATCTGTTTTCTGACTCCAATAAAAAGGCATCCTGTCCCTTGTGTCACGTTGTAAATATGGCATCAGCATTGAAGCCTGCCAGGATGTGTTTTTATCCCATTCTCAGGATATTGACCAGCACCTAATATTAACCAACTGTTTTATTATTCCTCCCTTAAGGCCCCAAAGCAGCTCTTCATAAGCTTGCAGAACTGAATTTGGATTGCCAAGGCAGCAAGGATGAGGTTGGAGAAAAAGAGTAAAAAGACAGGATGAGAATATTTAAAGCCTATTAACAAGGAAGCTACACCTTGGACAGGTTATCTCCCCCCTTCCAAGAATGCTCTCCTTATCCTTTTTTGCCTTTAGAATCCCCTGGATTTTTTAAACCTTTTTCTTTTGTCTTAAAATCTACACCGAGTATAAGTTCTAAGGTAGAAGAGTGGCAAAAGCTAGGTGATGGTGGGGGGGTAGGTAAGTGAGTTGCCCAGGATTACACAGCTAGTAAATGTCTGAGACTTGATTTGAACCCTTGATCTCCTGACTCTAATCCTGGCTCTCTATCCACTGAACCACCTAGCTGCCCTGAATCCCCTAGATTCTTTTTTTTAAACCCTTTAACTTCTGTGTATTGGCTCCTAGGTGGAAGAATGGTAAGGGTGGGCAATGGGGGTCAAGTGACTTGCCCAGGGTCACACAGCTGGGAAGTGTCCGAGGCCAGCTTTGAACCTAGGACCTCCCGTCTCTAGGCCTGACTCTCAAACCACTGAGCTACCCAGCTGCTCCATCCCTTAGATTCTTAAGAGCTCAACTCTCATGCTACCATCTACCTCTATGTGACACCTCTCCTGGTCTTCCCCAGTCTCCCTCCAGCTGCTGGTGCCTCCTCCATAGAATTATCTTGTATTCACTTTATATTTATGTATACATGTGTCTGCTATCTCCTCCAATACAAGGCCAGCCTTCTGTGAGGATGGGTGCCATTTTGGTTTTGTCCTTGCATCCTCAGTCCCTGGAACACAGCGGGCAGATAAAAGCGTATATTCATTTATTGATTATTTGAGAATGAGCATATGTAATTCAATTCTGTAAACATTTATTAAGTGCTTGTTACTGGCAAGTTACTCCGGAGATTAATGGGGGTCTTGCTCTTAAGGAGATTGCTATTTAACAGCATGGAAAAGACATAAACATAGAGAACTGGGATACATGGCAGAATGTAATCACTTCAAAGAATGAATACAGACAAAGTGCTATAAATTTGAGGTGGGAGAGATCGCTGGGGATTAGAGAAGGCTTCACAGAGGAGGTATAGCACATAAGTTGAGCCTTGGGGGGGAAAAATGCTATTTTTCAGCAGGTGAATATCATAGGATATAGAATGAGAAGGAATCCCAGAGGCCATTTACTCCAATGCCTTTCATCTTACAGATGAGGAATCTGAGACCCAAAGAATTTAAGTGACTTGCCCAGATAGTAAGCTTCTGGCGAAATGGGATTTGAACCAAGATCATCTAACTCCAGGGCCAAGGCACTTTAGGTGGGGGCAGATTTCAGGTATGGTAGGGGGCAGGATGAGAATGTAGAGCTCATTTGATTAGAGGAATTCAGTGTCATTAGAATATAGAGTTTGTCCTGAAGTGCCACCTCACACCTGGCAGGTTGGCTAACATGACAGCTGTTAACGATTGTTGAGGGAAACAGTAGAAATGATGCTACTGGCTCAGAGGAATGAAGCAGAAAGCCCCAGATGTTAGAAGAGCTTTAAGCCTCTCTTTGGTATCTCCAGGAAGTCTGTTAGCATAACTAGACTTCCTTTAGAATTCCCTCAACCAATCACAGTATGGTTTCTCAGGAAAACTAGTTTCCTGGTAATCAAGGATCGATCAACTGATGACAAATGAATCAGTGTTGTCAAATTACTGATGAAGACCAATAACACATCTGACTGCGAGTATCAAGAATGGTGATCAGTCACAGCTTCTAAGGATGAAGCTGGACACCTCTCTGTGCCTTCAGGCTCCCCTGAAACTCTCTTGAGGCTGCCTCCTTTCACTATTGTTGTCAGGTCAACCAACAAAAAGTCAGTAGATGGTTTAAGTTTTGTAACAAGGGTTTTACTAAAGTTATTTAAATAATCAGGGAAGCTGAGGGAAGGGAAGAAGGTTTTAGGACTCACTAAATAAAGTCTAATCCTAGTTCAAAGTATTAAGTCCAGCAGTTTCAGAATGTTTGGGCTGGGCTGAGCCAGGCCTCACTGGACTACTGTAATTGACAACTGCTTGCCTATGGATGGATCGGGTTGCAGCTTGATTGAAGAGAATTAGTTGTATAAATCTTCTGTATATAAATGGCAGATAGTAGTAGTTTGATGAGTGGTGTCAATTGACCCTAAAACTAAATAGTAAATCCTGTAACCTCAAGGTATGCTGGTTGATCCCTAAGCTACTCAATAAGTTGAGGAGAGAAAGGATTGGCCTAACCACCCAGAACCCCGGCTCCAGACTGAGTCCCTGGGCTTGGTCTCTCTCTCCCTTACATAAGGCACAACCCAGCTGAGAATAGGTTTCATGCCCTGGCATGGCATCAGGAATCTCCCAAGATTCCAAGTTTCCAACTGGCAGCTCTGCTCCCCACCCCTCCCCCTGACATGGCTTCTTGAAAATCTTGCAAAAACTTAACTTACACAGCAAAGGAAAGTAATAAATGCTGGAGGGGATGTGGCAAAATAGGGACATTAATGCATTGCTGGTAGAGCTGTGAATTGATCCAACCATTCTGGATGGCAATTTGGAATTATACTCAAAGGGCTTTAAAAGACTGCCTGCCTTTTGATCTAGCCATATCACTGTTGAGTTTATACCCCAAAGAGATAATAAGGAAAAAGACTTGTACAAAAATATTTATAGCCTCACTCTTTATAGTGGGAAAAAATTGGAAAAAGAGGGGATGCCCTTTGATTGGGGAATGGCTGAACATATTGTGGTATCTGTGGGTGATGGAATACTATTGTGCTCAAAGGAATACTGAACTGGAGGAATTCCATGTGAACTGGAATGACCTCCAGGAATTGATGCAGAGTGAAAGGAGCAGAACCAGAAGAATATTGTACACAGAGACTGAAACAGTATGGCATAATTGAGTGTAATGGACTTCTCTACTAGCAGCAATGCAATGATTCAGGACAATTCTGAGGGACTTATGAGAAAGAAAGCTATCCACACCCAAAAAAAGAACTGTGGGAGTAGAAACACAGAAGAAAAACAACTGCTTGATCACATGGGTCGATGGGGATATGACTGGGGATATAAACTAAATTATCACTCTACTGCAAATATTAATAATATGGAAATAGGTCTTGATCAATGACACAAAGTAAAATCCAGTGGAATTACATGCTGGCTACAGGAGGAGGGTGGGAGATGGGGAGAGAAAGAACATGAATCATGTAACCATGGAAAAATACTCTAAATTAATTAATTAAATAAAATTTAAAAAAGAATATAGAGTGTGTGAAGAAGAATAATGTGAGCCAAGAGGAATCAAGGTAGAAAAGTAATTTGAAGCATGGTTCTAAAGGACTGAGAACCAGAATTTGAAGTTTATCATTCATTTAGTAGGCAATAAGGAGTTATGGAAGGTGTGAGAGCAAAAGTTTTATATCAGAATGATGTGTTAGGGAGATTACTGATACAGCAGTGTAAATAATGAATTGTAGAGGGAAGAAGTCAAAATCAAAAAGACCACTTAGGAGCCTCTTACAATAATCAAGGGAAGAGATGGTGAGGCCCTTAGTTAGAGAAATTGAGGTGAGACTAGAAAAGAAAGGATGTATGTGAGAGATGTGGAGACCAAAATCATGAGCCAAGGGGACTGGGATGATGGAGGTGCCATAAACATGAAGTGAGAAGGAGGAGGAGATCTAGGGAAAACAGAAGTTCAGATCTGGAAATGATGAGTTTAAGGTAACAAAGAGACATTGGATTGAGAGTAAAAAGCAGTTTTAAATTCAGGATGAGTTTTCAGATGTTGGAGAATTAGATTTTAATAGATATACGTTGAAGTCAAAGGCATAGATGACACCACCAAAGGAGAGTTTTAGAGAGAATAAAGGCCTGAGACTTGAACCTTAGGAACCCTCAGAATTGAAAGGAAGATGATAAGGAAAGAAAAAATAGGAGGAAGAATTGCAGAGATATGGGAGGAAAACCACAAGTGCAGCAGCATCAATCAATCAACATTTATGAGGATGAGTGGTGAGATTTGAACTTCCTATTTTGCCCTGGCTGGAATGTAAGTAGCCATTCATGGACCCAATCGTGCTATTGATTAGCACTGGAATTTTGATGTGGTCCATTTCTTTCTTTCTTTTTTTTTTTAACCTTTACCTTCTGTCTTAGAAGCCATACCAAGTATCAGCTGCTAGGCAGAAGAGTGGCAAGGGTTAGGCATTCAGGGTTAAATGAGTTGCCCAAGGTTATACAGCTAGGAAGTGTCTGCTGCCAGATTTGAACCCAGGCCCTCCCAACTCCAGATCTGACACTCTATCCATGGAACCACTGAGCCCCATTTCCAACCTGGACCAGTCCACTCCTCTTTAGGCAACCTAGTGGCCTCTCAGTCCTAGACACTTGATTGGTTTAGACTACTGCTGCTCAGAACTCTTGTTCTCAAGTGATCCACTAGTCTCAGACTTCCCAGTAGTAGCATTTGCACATATGTATCACCACACCAAACTAGCAGGCATTTATTAAGTACCAGTTATTTGCCAGGCACTATACTAGGAAATGGGGAAATAAAGACAAAGAATGAAATAATCTAGACTCTCGAGGAACTTGGGTTCTAATGGAGGATACAATAAGCAGATAAAGAAAAAGAAATACATAGATATACTTAAAGATATATACAAATATGTTGTGTATATGTAGATATATGAAGAGACATATTATATATATACAGAATAAATACAAATAAAAACAAGGTCGCTAAAGACAAGGTTGATGGCACAAGCAGCTGCAGTGATCATGAAAGGACTGATGTAGAATGCAGACTTTGAGCTGTGTCTAGAAGGAAGGGGAGGGATGCTAGGAGGGCATCCTGGGATGTCGAGAGGAAAAAGAGTATCAAAGAAGGGGTCATCGATTCTGAAGAGAAATCAAAGAGAATGAGAACAGAACTATTAGGAGGTCATTAGTAACCTTATATGGTTCAGAACAGCTAGGGACCTTAAAGATTAACAATAATTATATTATTATTTACATATATTATAATTATGTAAGATATTTATAATTATAATCAATATATCAACATAATATATTAATAATCATAATTATAATAGCACTTAAAGTTTGTAAAGTGCTTTACAAATATTACTTCATTTAATCCTCATAACAATCCTGAGAGGTAGGTGCTATTATCTCAATTTTACAAATAAGAAACTGAGGCAGAAAGCAGCTAAATAAACAGCTTGTCCAAGGGCACACACCTACTAAGTGATTTAAGGCTACATTTGAACTCAGGTCTTCTTGACAGGGACAACAGATCTTGCCTCAGCTACTTATTAGCTGTTTGACTATGAGCAAGGTACTTAACCCTGTTTGCCTTAGTTTCCTCATCTGTAAAATGAGCTAAAGAAGTTCAGTGGTTAAAAAAAAAAGTCAAGACAACTGACAATGGCCTGGGATACAGTGCATGACCTTGGTTTCTCTTGGCTTATCTCAATGCCTATACACGCTAGTCACTAAATAAATTCTTACTGACCGGCATATAGTAGATGCCTCATAAATTCTCATGGATAGATTCTCTTCTATTCTGTGCAAATGTCAGCGATGTGTTGACTAGATCAAGGGGTTAAGATGAACCAGAATCGTTCTCTCTCTTTTTTTTTTTTTAAAGAAGTTAGGAATCATTTTTTTGTCCATTCTAATTTTGTTTTCCCACAGATAAGTCAGAGCTTCTGGGCACAGGGTGAAAGCTATGTTTTTAGATGGTTTTAGCCCAAGGGAGCAGCATTCTTGGAATTTCATTCTTGGAATCCTTTGTGATATCTCTTATTGCTGTTTTTTGGCATTCCAAGAGAAAGTTATTATTTAATCTTGTTTTACTGCCCTGACACTTTAGGGCATCTTTAACTGAAGAGTGAAACTTAAGAAAAGAAAATTATATACATATATAATATATATAAACATATATACATATATATATATCACATTAACTTCCAGTGAAATACCACTGATACCACAATGCCCAATAAGTATCAGGACAGGAATAACTGTCATCCCTTTACTAATTGCCTGGCACTGAGCAAGTCACTTGATCTCAGTTTCCTCATCAGTCAAAAAGGGATGATAAGATCTTCCCACTCCATCTCACAGGGTGGTTGTATAAAAGAGCTTTGTAAACTGCATTTCCCTATGAAAAAGTCAGGTAGAATCAGAGCCAAAACTAGGACAGTATGACAAGGGCTTTGCCCCAGGGCAACAAAATGTAGAGGCCACAAAAGTTTGACACAAGCATTCCTTCGGGCAGGCAGCATAGAAGTCACAAGAGTAACTGACTGCTGCTCCTGTCGACTGTTGTCTGAGGACCAGTCTGGCAGATGAGTGATGAGTTTTTTGGCCACAGCAAATCTTGAAAAACACCTTCTGAGTAAAAGAGGACTTGAAATCTATGTGGGTGGAGGGATGGCCTGTAATGAAATTATAGATCTTTGATGTTTAAAAACCTGGTACTGAGCATTGCCTTTTATTGACTCCTTTAAAAGCAATTTGGATTTAAATAAGATGGAATCTTGCTGAATAGCAGTTTCAGGCAAGTATTTAAAAATAATTGAGGCAATGGGTTGGGGAATCATCTTAAATTAGTTCATCTAAAAATAGTCTGATCCAATCCAGTGGCCAGACCCTCTTAGGTTTCCTGTTCACTTGAGTTCAACATTTGTCTATGGCCTCCTTTGACCTTGGCTGACCAATGGCAAAAGAGAAGAAATCCCCTCAATGATTCCAGTGCTTGAACACAGGTATCTAAACTTGACTGCAATGTCTACCTTCAGCCAGAGATCTTTAAGGGAGATCATAAGATCATGGCTTTAGAATGAGAAAGAATGCTAAAGATCATGTAATCCTACCCACCCATTTTTTTTAAACCCTTACCTTCCATTTTAGAATCAATGCTTTGCACTGGTGCCAAGGCAGAAGAGCCATGCGAGCTAGGCAATGGGGGTTCAGTGATTTCCCCACGGTCACACAGCTGCCCCTCTAGCCACCCATTTATACAGATGAGGAAACAAGGTCCAGACAAGTTAGGTAACTTGTTTGAAGTCACACTGCGACTAAGCGGTAGATGTCCAATTTGATTATTGCTTAAGAATTTGAGTTTTAATCACTGAGAAATAATTACTAAACATGGAAAAAAGAGTCAGAGCCCCAATTAGAGATAGTCTTGGTTGGATAAAATGAGGATCTAGGTAGAAAAAAGAATTTGTAAGTCTAATTCCATATTTACCCGGCTAGGTTCCCTTCAAACAACTGAGGCTAGAAAATCAAATTAGAATCAACCTAGAAATGGTGATGAGAAGTCATGTCAATGGCAGAGATGATTTATTTCTACCCACAATAATGAAGCAGTTGCCAGGGAAGAGGGTACCCTAATGAGACTGAACTACCCACAACAGCCTGTGCCACCAAAGGTGGGTAGGGTCATTGGACAAGTATGAGGAAAGGGTGTGGGATTTCTGAAGGATCATTGCCCCAAATCAGCTACAATATGATATAAAAAGGCAATCTGCTACAATATGTTATCCTCTACAATATAATGATTGACACAAACCTGTTTCCTCACTACCTCTCTCCTCCCCGCTTCCAAAACTCATCAATACAATTATTTTGTCAAATTGTGGACATAGCAATGTGGACAATGACAATGCAATAGAGAATTGTAAACCCAAGTTCTTATGCTATTTTTGCTGCTGCATAACCTTGGGAAAGTCCCTTAGTCATTCCATGCCTGTTCTACTTCCCTCAAAGGGTTTTGAAGATCAGTGAGATAATATTCTTGAATGTGCTCTGAAAAGTATAAGATGCTATATAAAGTAATCCCTCTCCAGGGACATCGCCGTGGAGACTTGCAGGGAGGGAAAGATGGTCTATGATCATTTCCTAGCAGTCTCCCTGGTTTCCAGTGCTTTTGATTTTGGAAGGCTGCACATGGTCAGGGTTTGGGGGAGTAGAGTTGGTGGGAATTCTTTCCCTTTGAAACCACACAACTGAGATGGAGAAAAAGAAAAGAGGACGGTGGACCATACTCCCTTCCTCCTTCCATCATTATTCTTCTGCTGAGTCAGGAGGAAATAGAAGCAGAAAAGCAGCAGAAAGTAGGGGAAGCAGTTTTTCTCATCTGGAGCTGAGGTAGGGACAAAGAGTCATTTGGAGACAAAATTTCTGTAATTTTAGTCATCTCTGAATCTATTCATACCTTTGACTTCATTATGAACCCAGAGAGAAACTTAACAAGAAAATAGGAGGAAGAAATAGGCTAGTATTTGTTCAAGTAAATAGCACCCAGCAAGCCACCACCTGGCTTTATTAAATTACTACTTTATTCTTATCAGAAGAGGTGGTAAAGTAAGGACTGGGAGAACTGGGAGCTGAGGAAGGGGAAATGAATGGGTGTGGTCATTTAAACTTTGCCCAAGTACATCCCAAACTGGGATGGGGGACCAGTGTTCCTGCAATCTGCAAAATCCACGTAAAATTTTTTTGGCCCTCCATTTGTATCAGAGAAGAAGTCTAAATCTTCCCTTTTTCTTTTACAGGATGTTTCCTGTAAAAGAAATCATGTATATTTATGGTATTAAATATAAAAGAGGCTGATGGTCTACAATACTAAATATATATTTATATAATATTGTGTTTATATTATAAATATATCCTATCTATATAGTTATATACTATATTACTATAACATAAATTAAATATTATGAATACATTATATTTATATCATATTCTATATAATATTATAAAGATGTGTATTTATAATATATAATATTCATATAGAAATATGATATATCTATACACAATATTCTATATAATATAAATATATAAATATGTGTATTTATAATATAATATTAATATAGAATTATATATAATATATTATATTATCAATCTGTATTTAGTATTATAGAGTATCAACCCCTTTTATCCTTAAATATAAATTATATATTAATATAATCAATATATAAATATCAATATGTAATTATCAATATATAATTTATATTTAAGGATAAAAAAGTTTGATACTCTATAATACTAAATATAAATTATATATTGATATATTGATAATATATTATATATAATTCTATTAATATTAATGTAGAATCATATATAATTCTAT
>NC_058131.1:83973670-84009431 GCF_016433145.1 Gracilinanus agilis
GAAGGAAGGAAGGAAGGAAGGAAGGAAGGAAGGAAGGAAGGAAGGAAGGAAGGAAGGAAGGAAGGAAGGAAGGAAGGAAAGAAGAAGCTCAACATAGAAAGAGAACCAAAGTCCAGGACAACAGAGATGAGAGGAGAGCCCTGTATTCACCATCATTGTATCTGGGGCATTTCTGTGTTCAGTTTGGGGATCCACATTTTAGAAAATCAATGCTAGTGGGGAGAGTGCCCAGAGGAGAGCAGCAAGGATGATGAAGGTCTTTGAGGTCATGCCATATGACACGTGATTGAAGGAAAGAATGATTTTTAAATTAGAAAAGAAAATGACTTGATAACTGTCTTCAAGTATTTGAAAGGCAATCATATGGAAGAAAGATTAGATGTATTCTGCTTAACCCCAAAAGGCAGAGGTAAAAGCAAAGATAGAAACTACATGAAGGAAAATTTAGGTTTAATATAAGGGAAAGTTCCTAACATTATCTCTAGTGAAAGTAGAATGGATGGCCTAAGGAGGTAATAAGTTCTGTTTCATTCCACCTCTTTCCCCACCAGTACATGTATTCAGACAAAGTCTGAATGATCATTGGCTAGGAATATACAATCTAGATCAAACTGCTTACCATCTCAAGGTGGGGGGTTAGAAGGAAGAAAGGGAGGAAAACAATTTGGATCTTCTCATTTTGGAAAATGAATGTTGAAAATTGTTATCACATGTAATTGGAAAAATTAAAAAAGAGAAAAAGAGAAGACTAATGAACTGAATACACATTTGGAGAAATCAGAAAGCCAAGAATTAAACCTAAAATAAGGAAATAAGAAGCATGAGTTGGACTAGAGAGCTGTCTCTCAGGTTGCTCCCATTTCTGAGATTCTGTTGCCTTTAAACAAATGTTCTAAATGGAAACTTGGAGCAGCTTACTCCTACAGGTCTCTCTCTCTTTCTCTAACCACTTTTTCCAGCTCAGTCCTCCTTTTCCTTATTGCTAGTATAGCTATCAACTAGCAATACCAATCAAGCTCAATCTGTCACTATCCTGTTTCCTTAATATTTGACATCCAGAAGTCTATAATATATAAAAACTCCATTCTACTTTCCACAACTGCTCCCTTCTTTATTCACCCCAGGTCTTCCTTCCTGTATCCTTTGGAAGCTCCAGTCCATTTATGACAAATACTTTCAACTTTTTACCTATATACTCATTCAACAACTTAATGTTAAACTGAAACCTCTGCTTCTCAGGTCTCTGCATATTTAGTTAGCCATCATACTAATTTTTTTTAAACCCTTAGTTTCCATCTTGGAATAAAGCAGAAAAGCAGTAAGGACTTGGCAATGGGGGTTAAGTGATTCGTTCAAGATCACACAGCTAGGAAGTGTCTGAAGTCAGATTTGAACCATTTCTAGACCTGGTTCTCTATTCACTGAATAATTCACTAGCTGCTCCTCACTATACTAATTTTTGCTTCATTTCCCCACTTTCCATATATTATAGTAGTTGTAGAATTAGCATACTCCTATGCTCTTCACTCTCATTTCCAGGACATTGCTCCAACATCATTCAACAATAACTCTTTTGACATTAGTTCCTGACTACTTCTTACTCCCAATTCTAGTCACTGTCTTCTACTGACCCCTTGGTCACTCTCCCATCTCTCTCCATAATTTTGACATCAGAATCAGTGTTCCTCACCATACTTTGTCTTGATGTCATCTTCAAATATTTTAAAATTCATTTTGAGAGCTTTTCTAAAATTTCATCCTTACAGTTTCCCAAATGCATCAACTTCTCTAATCTCTTTCACTCTATTTTAGCCATCCATTAGTAGTTTTTGTTGTGGTTGTTCAGTCATTCAGTCATATCCGACTCTTCTTGACCCATTTGGAGTTTTCTTAGCAAAGAAACTGGAGCAATTTGCCAATTCTTTCTCCAGCTTATTTTACAGATGAAGAAACTGAGTCAAACAGGATTAAGTGACTTGCCCAGGATCACACAGCTTGTTAGTGTCTGAGGCTGGATTTGGTAGTGATTCATTAGTCCTCACCATCACTCATAACTGCTTTAGTTCCAACATCCTAAACTCTGAAACGGCCCTCAATTCCCCTCTTCCACTCATAACTTCCCAGGATCCTCATCCAACTTCTCTCTTTCCCTCTATTCTCAAGAGAAGAAATAGACTTCTTTTAGCTAAAGCTAACTTTTCTACAAATACCCTTGACCACAGGTCCTCCTGAATCCTCCTACTCTCACTATAACTATTATATTCCTCTCTTTCATAAGCCTTCACATAACTTCTCAGTTGGAAAGGATCTCAGATATTTTCTGGTCTCAGCAAACTCTCTCTCTCTCTATTAGCTCTTTTTGCTCAGCATTCAAACTTGCCATAGTATTTTCTATCCTCAAAAACTTTCCCTTGACCTATACACCCCCTCAAGCTATCATTTATCTCTTTACTGTCAAACTTCCAGGAAGAATAGTCTATACTTGATACTTTCATTTTCTCACCACCCACTTACTTCTCACTCTCTAGCAATCTGGTCTCCATCCCCATCATTCCACTGAAACAGGTTCCTATGAGGTCACTAATCACCATCTTGTTGATAAATTCTCCTTTTCCTCTTTCTGATATTTGACACTATGGAGTACCCTTTCCCATTGCATGCCCTTTTATGCTTCCTTAAGACTAAACTTTCACATTATTCTCCTCCAACTTTTTTGATTGCTCCTTCTCTCTTTTGCCCTTTAAATGTGGACATATTCCAAGATTTGGTTCCCAATTTTCTTTTCTAGCTCTATATTATCTTCCCTAGTGATCTCATTTATTTCCTTGACTTCAATTTTCGCTTCTCCGAAGACAATTTATAAACTTTTATCTCTGCAATGAACCTCTCCTCGGATCTCCAGTTCTAGTTGTCTAATCTACTACACACATATACTGGATGTCCCACTGGTACTTCAAATTCAGCTTGGCCAAAAGAGAACTCAATATCTTTCTTCAAATCGCAGGTTCCTCCTATAATCCTCTATGTCTTCATACTTAATTCTTCTGCTCTGGTTGAAGTGACCAGCATCCTCCCATTTGCCCTGGTTCAGAAACCTCAGTGATCTTTGACTCTTCCCTTTCTCTTTTCC
Source organism: Gracilinanus agilis (assembly GCF_016433145.1). NCBI lineage: Eukaryota > Metazoa > Chordata > Mammalia > Didelphimorphia > Didelphidae > Gracilinanus > Gracilinanus agilis. Next base: position 83,976,801 of record NC_058131.1, read on the forward strand.
CCCATATTGACTCCGTTGTGATTCAGATCATTTCTACATCCACAGTACGTCCTCTGGCCCTCTTCTTTATTCCTCCTATAAATACCCCACTGCAGAATCTCATCTCTTCTTGCCTAGATAATTGTCATAGTTTCCTGAGTGGTTTTCCTGCTATCAGTCTATTCCCTTTACAATTCATCTTCCACATCATGAACTAAATATTCTCCCTAATGTACAATTCTGATCTTATTACTCCTCTGTTCAAAAATTTCAGCATCTTTCATTGGCTTTTGGAACAGACTAGATTCTAAATCTCCCTCCTTCTTCACTCTTCCTTGCCCACTGCAAAAAAAGATACAGACAGAGCAATTATAGAAGTCTAAGCAGAATCCAACTCTTCCCACCCAATCCTAACTCCATTTCAAGATATTGAAGTCCCTTATTTAGTTTCTTTTTTTTTATTTAAAATTTTTTTAAGCCCTTACCTTTTGTCTTTCCAAGGCAGAGCTAGAGAATGGGGGTTAAGTGACTTGCCCAGGGTCACACAGCTAGGAAGTGCCTCCTGGATCTCCTATCTCTAGGCCTGGCTTTCAATCCACTAAACCACCTAGCTGCCCCCCGTTTAGTTTCTTTAAAAACAACAACAACAACAATAACAACAACAACAACAAAACATTACCTTTCATCTTAGAATAATACCAAGTATCTATTCTGAGGCAGGTGAGGGGTAAGGGCCAGTCAATGGAAGGAAGTGACTTGCCCAGGGTCACACAGCTAAGGAAGTATCTGAGGCCAGATTTGAACCTAGGACCTCCTGACTCCAGGCATAGCACTGTATCCACTGTGCTACCTACTTGTCCCTACCTTCGTTTCCTTTCATAGTCCAATTCATATACTACCTTCTATCTGAAGTCTGACCCTCCCTTCCTTCATGCTAAGTAAAAATGATCTTGTTCTTTCTGTCCTCCAACTCCTATTCAAAAAATATTAAGGCCTCTTAATGTGAATATATCAGGGCCAATTAGGTGGTTTAGAGAATTGAGAGCCAGGCCTGGAATATGGGAGGACCTGGGTTCAAATCTAGCTGCAGATACTTCCTAGCTGTGTGGTCCTAGGCAAGTCACTTATCCCTAGCTCTTACAACTCTTCTGCCTTGGAACCAATATACAGTGTTGATTCTAAGATGGAAAGTTAAATTTTGTTTTGTTTTTTAATTTATTTATCACCTTATCTGGATTTCTGCTTTAAGTCAATCTATCCACCAACAGTATTTATTAAGTTCCTAGTATGTGCCAGGGGACAGCTAGATGAAATAAGAGCACTGGGCTTGAAATCTGGAAGGCTCATTATCATGAATTCAAATTCAGCTTCAGATCCTGAAGCTAGGTGACCCTGAGCAAGTCACTTAAGCCTCTTTGCCTCAATTCTGTAAAATGAGCTAGACAAGTAAATGGCAAACCACTCTAGTACTTCTGCCAAAAAACCTCAAATGTGGACACAGAGTTGGATATAACTGAACACAACAGCAGTGTGTACCAGGCACAGTGGGGGATACAAATACAGAATGAAACCGTCCCTACTCATGAGAAGCCAATGGAGGAATAAGGATTTATTGAGTGTCTCATGTTCCCTTGCATCATAGTTATCTGTGTGCTTGCCCTTCCCCCTCATTGGACTATACACTCTTAGGAAAGAAGGTCTAGCAGCATTGGTGAGCCTTTTAGGGATCATGTGCCCCAACTGCACCTTCAAGCCACCTGTGAGTTGCCCCCCTTACCCCAGAGAGTGGAGGGAAGAAGTGCTTGCATTGGTCTGCTAGACAGAGGAGCAGGTCATGCAAAAAATGTCCTCTGGCATGGTGGAGTGGGGGAATGGAGGAGCCCCCTCCAGCATGCTGGGGCAGGCGTGCCACATCTTTGCCAGCACAGGTCTAGGGTATAGCTACCTTTATATCCACTTCAATGAGTACAATGTCTTATTCATAGCAAACATTTAGTAACTATTGAGTTTAATTGCCCAAAGTACCCAGACTGTAGTGACAGAACCAGGTCTGAACACTCGTCTCCTTCACTACATTCTGAATTAGAGCCCTCTGTTCTTTTAAACCAAACCAGGCCATCTCCAAATTAAATTCATTACTGAGTGAACCTCTTCCCTTTTGCAAGTGAAGGTAAGAGTCTGAAAAATGGATGGAGTGGCAATAGACGCAGACAGATTACTTCTGTGTCTACTTCACTTGTCATTTTAGATTAAAAATATGAAGACAATAAAATAGGTAAATAAATCAGGTGGTCTCACAGGTCTTAGGCACAGAAAATGATAGTTCAGAAAGGTATTGCCCAAAGTTCTCTTGGAAGTCCTCTACTGCTGACATTTACAGTTATCATGGTTTCTTTTTTTTTTTTTCTTGATGGATAGCAGGGTTTGGGGGCAACTAGGTGGTACAACAGAGTACCTGGCCTGGAGTCAGGAAGACTCATCTTCCTGAGTTCAAATCTGATTTCAAATACTTATTGGCTGTATGACCCTGGGCAAGTCACTTAACCCTGATTGCTTTGGTTTCCTTATGCATAAAATCAGCTAGAGAAGGAAATGGCAAGCCACTCTAGTATTCTCTGCCAAGAAAACCCCAAATGGAATCATGAAGAGTTAGTTTGGCATAACTGAAAAATGACTGAGTAACAAAAAGTAGGCTTAAAAAAAATTTTTTTTATCTTGTTTCCCTGGACATGTACAACCTACATGGACAAAAAGACAAGAAATGTTAAATAAAAAGTTTTTAATTTGATAATATTATAGGTATGGTATGGTTACACTGGTATCTAAGAAAGCCCTATTGATTTAATATTCAACCTTTAATTGAGTGAAGTATAAGATCGTCTGTGGTGTCTCATTTGATGGCTGAAACACCATCACCATAATACTGAGATTCAATAAAGAAATGAGAGTAGAGAGGGAAAGATTGCCTGCCCTTTGATCCAGCCATACCATTGCTGGGTTTATACCCCAAAGAGATCATAGGGAAAAGACTTGTACAAAAATATTTATAGCCGTGTTCTTTGTGGTGGCAAAAAACTGGAAAACAAGGATATGTCCTTCGGTTGGGGAATGGCTAAACAAATTGTGGTATCTATTGGTGATGGAATACTATTGTGCTCAAAGGAATAATGAGTCCTAGGTTCAAATCTGGCCTCAGACACTTCCCAGCCATGTGACCCTGGGTAAGTCACTTGACCCCCATTGCCTACCCTTACCACTCTTCTGCCTTGGAGCCAATACACAGTATTGACTTCAAGACGGAAGGTAAGGGTTTAAAAAAAAAAAAAGGAATAATGAAATGGAGGAATTCCATGTGAACTGGAATGACCTCTAGGAATTGATGCAGAGTGAAAGGAGCAGATCCAGGAGAACATTATACACAGAGACTGATACACTGTGGTAAAATCTAATGTAATGTACTTCTGTACTAGCAGCAATGCAATGACACAGGACAGCTCTGAGGGATTTATGGAAAAGATGCTACCCACATTCAGAGGAAGAACTACAGGAGTGGAAACAGAAGAAAAACAATTGCTTGAATACATGGGTTGATGTGGACATGGTTGGGGATGTAGACTCTAAACAACCAACCCAATGCAAATATCAATAATATGGAAATAGGTCTTGATCAATGACATATGTAAAAACCAGTAGTAATGTGCATTGGCTATGGGGGGGGGGAGTGGGGGGCGGAGGGGAGAGTAAGAACATGAATCATGTAACCACGGAAAATTTTTCTAAAAAATAAAATTTCAAAAAAATAAAAAATAAAATGTTATATCAATGCTAAAAAAAAAAAATGAGAGTAGAAATGGCAATTAGGCAACTCCATAGATAGAGCTCCAGACCTGGAATTAGAGGACCTGGGTTCAAATATGATCTGAGATACTTCTTCGCTATGTGATCCTGGGCAAGTTACATAATCCCACTTGCCTACCCCTTGCCCTCCTACTTTAAAGCTGATACTAAGACAGAAAATAAGAGGAAGAAAAAGAAGTAAACGAGGACTCATTTTTGCCTTCCTTCGAATCCTCAGTGCTTAGCACACTGCATGGCAAATAGTAGGTGTTTATATGTTTATTGGCTTTACTTGATTTAGAGGTTTAAATATTAAAGTACACAAGTACAGATAGGATCGATCAATGAACAATTCTTTATTAAACAGCTACTATTTTCCAGGCTTGTTATATTTGTATCCCCAGTGCTTACCACTTACATTAAGTGCTTAATTATCTGTCCATCCACCCATCTATCTCTAGCTATCTATTGATCTAGCCCACTCTTTTACCAGTCAAGGTTGCCAACTCTCCCTACTATGAGTACGAGCGAGCCAAACTCTTGAAAACTAAGGCAGTTTGCTGACTCGTAGAAGCAACAAACAGGCCAAGGTCAGAAGTATAGAAAGGGGCAGATACTCACCCTGGCTCATATAATTGCTTTCCCATCTCTGAGCTCACCAGCTGGAGATTTGCCAGGGAACCCTGATGAAGTATACAGTAGGGCCATCAAAGTTTCTAGTGGAGTTTCTGGAGTTTCTGGGTCTGCAGGACGTAAGAAAAGAAGCTGGTAGGGCCAGGGGGCAGCTAAGTAGTACAGTGGACAACAGACCTGGAGTTGAGAGGACCTGGATTCAAATCTGACCTCAGAAACTCCCTAGCTGTGTGATTCTGGGCAAGTCACTTAACTGTTTGCCTAGCCCTTGCCCTTCTGTCCTAGAGTTTTTACATGGGCAAAGAGTAAGGGTTTGTTGGGTTGTTTTTTTTCTTAAAGCAGGGCAGGAAAGATATAGAGTAGAGCTAACCCCTCTCAGGTGAGTTTTATAAAGCTCAGAAAGAATGAGATGTTTTAAAGACTACCACAGGAAAAAAAAAAGGCCTTAACAATCACTGCCCAAATTAAGAGATATGATGTCCGTGGCAAAGGAAATAATAATCAAGTCAGCCAAGTGGCCAAGTAGACAGAGCCCTGGGAATGGAAACAGGAAGTCTTGAGTTCAAATCCTACTTCAGATACTGCCCAACCTTAGGCAAGTCACTTAACTTCTATTTGCCTCCATTTTCTCAATTGTAAAATTAGGATAACAACACACCCACCTCAAAGGGATATTATGAGGATTAAATGAAATAATATTTGTAAAGTGCCTAACACATAGTAGGCACTATATAAATACTTATTCTCTTTCCCATCTATAAAATGGAGATGATAGGAAGTCCTATCTCCCAGGGTTATTATAAGGATCAAATGCCTTAAGGTATACAAAATGCTTTGCAAATTAATAATTATTATCTCATAATTAGTATTTATTATCTATTATCTTATCTCATTTTTATCATCTTATATAATAATTATTAATTATTATCTTATATAATATACTATATACTTATTTATATAATAATTATATGATATATTATCAGAATGTAATTAATTATCTGGGTACCACATTTTAGCAGAGTTCCGGAAAGCATTTAGGTGAGAATGAACTAGGATGGTGAAGGAAACAGGTCACAAGATCAGTCCACAGATCTGAAGATGTTTAAGAAGAGCAGATTTATAGGAAGCTTCACAGGAATGGCAAGTCAACTTCTCAGAGCCACAATTACTTCATCTGTAAAATGGACTAATTACCCTCACCCTATCATAGGACTGTTGTCAGGAGACAATGAAATAATGCAATGAAAGTTTTTGTAGCACTATATAAATACATGTAATAAAGCGCTAGAGCAATGTAACATTACAAATATTACTATTGTAACTACTACTTCCTCTAAGGGAACTCTGGGACCTTTAGAAACTTGTGCATCTCTTGTTCATTCATCCATTCATTCAAATATAAATATTTTCATTTATTCATTTGAATTACACTCTGAAACTAAAGGGTCCTCAGTGCCCTCTGCCTCTTGGGCCCTCCCTTCTTCCGTCCTCTTGAAGAGGGAAAATGGTAGACATGGAGAACCCCAGTTAGATCCCCTAATTAAGGAAAGGGCCCCCATAGACACAATCTCTGCTTCATCATTTCCTACCTCACTGTAGGATTTAGTCACATCCCTAAGACAGGTACCCTCTTCTTCTCCCCACCCCCCAACTTTTCGGCTTCTTTTTACTTATTGTGTTCCCCCATTAAATTGTGAACTTCTTGAGGGCAGAAAGTGACTTTTGACTTTCTTTGTACCCCAGCTGTTAGCACTTAATAAATGCTAATTGACTGACTGACTATAGTAAGTCATTATGCTGGGTGCTATAGGGGAAACAAAAGTAAATAATACATGATTCCTGCCCTCAAAGAAGTTATGGTCTAAGATCTGGATTTGAATAGGGGAGGGAAAGTATGGTATACTCACTTTTTGTGTGAATTTGAGTAAGTCACTTAACCTCTCTAGGTGTCTGGGTTTTTTGTAAAATAAGGAGGTGAGGCTAGTTGATCTCTATGCTTTCTTCCAACCTTAATCTAGGGTGCTATGAGGCCCAAAGAATTTAGATGATTGCTCAAGGTTACAGGGTAGGAAGTATCAGAGCCAGAATATGAATCCAGATTTTCAGACTTTAAACCTAGTGTTCTTTCTGCTCTACCTTGCTAAATCCAAGAGATATAAGAAAGTCTGCCTCAGTGCACTGGAACATTGTTGGTGGAGCTGTAGCCTTTTTGGAAAACAATTGGGGATTACGCAAATAAAGTGACTAAAATAAAGATACTCTTTGACCCAGAGATTCCACTACTAGCTTTATACCCCAATCAGCTGGTTAGTCAGTCAATAAATACTTATTAAGTGCCTACTCTGTGCCAGACACTGTGCTAAGCAGCTAGGGATACAAAGAGCTCTCAAATCTAATGGGGAGAGAACATGCAAACAACTATGTAAAAATAAGAATACGAAGGATAAATTGGAGAGAAGCAAAAGAGGGAAAGTATTAGAATTAGGAGAAAGTGGGAAATGCTTCTTGTAGAAGGTGAGATTTTAGCTGAGACTTGAAGGAAGTCAGAGAAGCCAGGAGGCAGAGTTGAGAAGGGAGAATATTCCATGCACGAAAGATAGCAAGTGAAAATGCTCAGTCTGAAGATGGACAGTCTTGTGCAATAGCAAAGAAGTTAGTATCATTGGATTGCAGAATATGGAGGGAGGACAGGAATGTAAGGTGAAAGACAGCTGGAAAGATGGGGAGGGCAGGTTACTAAGGGCTTTGAATGCCAAATAGAGGATTATATATTTGATCCCGGAGGTGATAAAGAGCTTTGAGAATATTAAGTTGGATGGAGGGGAAAGGAGTAGATAAACTTGTGATTTATGAATATCACTTGGGCAGCTAAGTGGAAGATGGTTTGGAGTATGGAAAGAGGTGGGGGCAAGGAACCCCAATGAGGTAATTAATAAGATAACAATATACCAAGTAATATACACCAAAATGTCTACAGCAACACATTTTTGTGGTAACAAGGAACTGGAAATAAAGTAGATGCCCATCAATCAAGGAACAGCTAAATAAACTGTAGTATAAGAATGTATTGAAATATTATTATGCTATAAGAAAGGATGAATATAGAGGAGCATGGAAAAATGTACATGATCCATTGCATAGTGAAGCCAAAAAAAAAGTATCTTCTTTTTCTCCTGCTCCTGCTCTTCCTCCTCCTCATTCTTCTTCTTCCTTCTCCTCCTTCTCCTTTGAACAACTATAAAGCAATACAAAGTAAATGTAGCAAAATTACAAAGAACAAGCAGGGCTCCAAAAAAGAGATACGCAAAGATACTCACTCTCCTTTATAGAAGTGAGAGGTCCATAGGTATGGTACATACTTTCAGACTTTTTCAATGAACTATTTGATTTGACTGATTTTTTTTCCTTCTTCCTTTTTTTCTGCCTCTCTTAAAAACTATTATTTGTTTTGTGGAATGACTCTGAAAAGAAGAAATGTGGGACACTGGAAAAAACCTAATAATATAAAAAAATTAATATTAGCAAAAATTTATTTTGTGGGAATCATACTGCTTGTCTTCTCAGTGGGAGAGGGAAGAAGGAAAGGAAAGAATTTGGAACTGGAATTTTTTTAAGTGAATGTTAAAAAAAATCAACAAAAATGGTATATTGTAAATAAAATGCTGTCTCAGTATTCCAGATTGATCTAAATCTATTCTCATTGTAAAGACCTACCCTAAAGTTGGCAAGATACCGCCTTTTCCCCTTGGAAACTCTCTTGGAAGCTTCTGAAGATAAGTCCTTGCTGGCCACACAGAAATTCCATCCTTGGGTTCAGGGTGTGCTAAGAATGAAAGAGAATTTGCTTTGCAAAGCACAGTCCATTCCTCTCACCCAAGCTTTTATTATTAGGTCTTTGGCTCTCTGAAATGGTAGTTGTTGTTGACCCCGTTTAGCAGCATGAAGGTGGGGGAGGAGAGGAACAGGCTCACGTGGTTTCCCTGAAGGAAGAGTCTAAAAAGATTGTTGGCACCCATTCTAAATGTGCTTTCCTAAATCAGGGAGCACCCACCACAAAGGAGATCAGAACTAGGAACTGAGCCCCCCAGCTCTGGCTCAGAGCCCACCATCTAGCCACCTGTGAGGTGCTGAAGTTCCTTTCTCCAGGATGCACACAACTTCATCACTCCACCTTGGGGGAAGGGAAGATTTCCATTTCGAAATCCCATTCATCTCATCCAAGAGCCTCCATCATTGATTCACTGGAAAGGGTCTCATCCAAAGCAGAGGAATCTGCTGCATTTTGAGTGATTCTTTTGTATGTGGTGTTCAGTGTTGCTGTAACCTCACCCTTGGCTACAGTGCTGTCTTCAATGGCAGTATTCATGGCCAGCCAGCATACGCCACTGGGCCCTGGCTGAGGGTTTCTTAATCCCCAGATGTGAGCTGTGAATTGCATGCCACACTAACCAGCTCCTGGTATTTGCTCTGTTGATATCATATCCTTTGGTCCAAATCACGTCCCAAGTAAATCTTCAGCTTCTTTGCCATCTCGACTTTAGGCAGCTGCCTTTAGCTCAAGATCTGACAGTTGTCCTGCTAAGTCAAGGATGGGAAGTTCCATTATGTGGCTAACAAAGGATACCAGTGCTGCCCTTCCAGGAGGGCTTTATACTACCCAGTGTCTGAGAACATCCCCATTTAGTTCTCTGGCTTGTTCTTCTTGGTTACAAGGGCTCATGGCATTCTCCTAACAGAGAATCTCTGTGTGGGCAGGGAGTTGAGTGAGATGCGTATTAGGGCTTCCTCTTAGAAGATCGGCATGGCTCGGGGAAGTGTTTGTCTTCACAAAAGATGTCTTACTGAAGACTATTCTTATTCTTATTTCACTCAGAACTATTTCACACAGAAATATGAGCTGGAATAAAGGGCTGATATCAAAAGGCCCATTTTATAGATGGTCTAAGAAGAGAGGTGATCATTCCCCCCCTCCACAAATTTTCTTTTAATTAACTGGGAGCGAGGTTGGAATTTCAGAGGGAAGAGAGATGAGGTTTCCATGGGGCTCCCTGTCTCAGATCAATGCTGACCCAGAGGAAGAGGATTCCATTGTACAGTGGAAAGAACTTTGAATTGGGATCTAGCTCCTGGGCTTCCTTCAAGTCTCAGCTTCAATTCTACCTTTTTTTTTCTGGAAGCCTTTTCCCCTCTTTCCCTCTTTATGACCAGTACTTTCCCTCTGAGATCATTTCCCATTTACACTGTATAAATCTTTTTAAAGTTACTATTTATTTTTTATACAAAACAATATATGTAATAATAATAGAATATATATTTGTTATAATCGTATATTAAATTATAATAAATATGCTTATCCAGGAGAAACAAGTTCCCATGTTAGCAAAAATCTATACGGGTCATTTTTTCCCCTCCCTCCAAACTCTTCCTCCCTTTCCCAAGAAAGCAGGCAACATGATATAGGTTGAATATATAGATTATCAAATAATACATCTCCCTATTCATCATTTCAAAAAACAAAACTGTTTACACTAGCGAAAAATTAAATCTTATAGGTACTGAGTTGTTTGCATATTGTCTTCCCCTTTTGAATGTGAGTCCCTTGAGGAATGGGACAGTGTTTTTGCCTTTCTTTATAACCCCAGCACTTAGCATAATGTTCATGACTGAGACTGTTCCACACGGTGAATTTAAAGACTGAACCTTCCTGAACTTCTATTAAGAAACTTCTTTTATAGACTCTGTGAATGAAGTTTGCTCCATTCACCTCTGGGCCTCAGGCCCTTTAACCCTCGGCTGAGGGTTAAGATCTACCTGGATTAATTAGTGAGATATTCTTATTTTCTTCCTCTCTCTCTTCTCCCATGTAAATAAACTTCCATAAAAGTCAATTTTGATTTGAGATGATTCTTAATTGAGGATTGATAATAGTTCAATACTCTGGTGACCATCTTTAATATATTGAACCCATAAAACCCCTTTTTCTCCCTTACATAGTAGGTGCTTAATAAATATTGCTTGATTAAAAGAAGTCAGTTGGTCTAAGTTCAAATTCCTCTTTTGCCACTTACTTCCTATGAGATGGTCTTAGTTTCATCATTTGTAAAATAAGGGGTAAAACCCCTTAGAAAAACCTCAAAGGTTCCATCCAGTCTGTCTCTGTGTGTCTGTCTCTCTATCTCTGTCTCTCCTTTCTCCTTTCTCTTTCTCTTTTTTCTCTCCTCTTTCCTCTCTCTCTCTCTCTCTCTCTCTATATATATATATATATATATGTGTGTGTATATATGTCCATCATACATATCAAACACATACATGTACACACATATTGTATACGTTACATCTATATTTAAATGTATGTACGCATATAAATATGCATGTATATACACAGGTACAATGTTCATACTGTAAAATTTCTATTTATAGACATATATGTACACATTCGTGAGCCTAGATATTTAGGGCATCGTGTCATAAGATACAACAGAAATCAAAAACATGCTGCCAGAATCTACCTTCAGGACTCTTTGCCTGAAACCTCACTCTTTTGTTTACTCATTTATTCACTTATTCATGGTGCTTGATCATTATGTCTGCAGCAAAAAGTCCTTCTCCAAAAGTCTACCATTGCCAAGAATAAGTCTAATCCTTCTTCTACATGGCAGCTCTTCAAAGATTGTTTTCTCCTTCAAGCTAAATATTTCCATTTCTTTCAAATAATTCTCCTCTGATGTAGCCTTAAGTCCCCTCAGCATCGTGATCATCCTTCTCAAAGGTACTCCAGTTTGTCAGTCCTTCCAAAAATGCGGTGGCCAGGTCTTTTCAAACGATCTGTCCAGTTCTGCAAGTCTAACTAGACTCTAGATCCTGGCTATTAGAGGGAGGTCTGGACTCAGGTCAGCACTGTAATTCAGATTCAATGCTGAAACAAAAATGAGGCCCGTGTACACCATTCAACAATTAACAAAAGAGGCTTACTTAGCCGGGGCATAGAAAAGAAGATAATCCACAAGGAGACCCCCAGCTCTTAGCTTGGGTAGAAATGACCCATATGAAAACAGGTGTGATCAGTAAGGCAGGAGGTAGCAGCTCCTGTAGTTTGGGGATACCTGCCACCTCTGAAGCACTCTAACTCATGGTGGACCTTACTATGTCCTTAAGTAAGCAGGAAGTCATGTCATTATAATCCAAAACTAGCAAGAAGCTCTTTCTTTTAAAAAAAAGTCCTTACCTTACATCTTAGAATCAATACTATGCATTGGTTCAAAGGAAGAAGAACAGTAAAGGCTAGGCAATGTGGGCTAAATGACTTATCCAGGGTCACACAGCTAGGAAATGTCCAAAGCCAGATTTGAACCCAGGATCTCCAATCTCCCAGCCTGGCTTTACTGAGTCACCTACTTACCTACTCCTCAGCCCCCAAAAAGCTCTTTCAAAGGAGACAACTTGAACCTTAGTTAATCTTCAGGCCTACCTAATCCAGGAAACAGCCTTATCAACTTTCAGGGAAAAACTAGCCTAATTTTCTTGGGGAGGAAGGATTAGGAGGATTAACTAGGATTGCTCCTATCATACTTGCTATATAGCCCATTTAGTCCATCCTACCCAAATATTAACACCAGGGACCAAAACTAGAGAACTATTTATCTTGGATAAGACCTAGGAAGTCACATTAAACTCTCAAGAATAGATGATGACCCCAGGGGCAGCTGGGTGGCTCAGTGGATTGAGAGTCAGGCCTAGAGAAGGGAAGTCCTAGGTTCAAATCTGGCCTCAGACACTTCCCAGCTGTGTGACCCTGGGCAAGTTGCTTGACCACCATTGCCCACCCATACCACTCTTCCACCTAGGAGCCAATACACAGAAGTTACAGGTTTAAAAAAAAAAGAATAGATGATGACCTTTAAAAGAATCAAATTAGAAGAGGAAAAGCCATGCAATAGAAAGAACCCTAGATTTTAGCATCAAAGGACCTGAGTGTCCCAGATCTGCCATCTAGCACCTATGTGACCTTGGACAAATTGACTTAACTTCTCTAAATCTTATTTTACTTAGATGTAATAGAAGGGTGAGCTCAGAACCCAAACTTGAATGAGCAAAGCATCATTTCCCTGTGGTATAAGGTTCTAGACTTTTTCATCTCAAACAAACAAAAAATAGATCTCTTGCCTCAGTTTTTTTGTTGTTTTTACAGTTTCTCACCTAGTAATCATAGGACTTCCATGATTTTTATGGCCGGTGTTTCTAGAGCTTTATACATTGAAATAAAAGTCAAATTTTTATCTATCAAAAGGCAGATTGCATTTATTTTATATATATTACAATGCAGCTAAGGAACTCAGTAGAGTGCTAGTCCTCAAGTCAAAAAGACCTGATTCAAATCCTTCCTCTGACACTTACTACCTGTATGATCCTGGACAAATCACTTAACCTCTGCCTGCCTCAGTTTTCTCATTTATAAAATGGGGATGACAATAGCATCCATTTCCCAGAGTTGTTGTGAGGATAAAATTATTTGTTTGTTTTTTTAAACCTTTACCTTCTATCTTAGAATCAATACTGTATATCAATTCCAAGGCAGAAGAGCACTAAGGGGAAGGCAGTAGGGATTAAGTGACTTGCCCAGAGTCATACAGTTAGGAAGTGTGTGAGGCCAAATTTCAACCTAAGATCTCCTGACTGGCTTTCAAATCACTGTCCCAGAAATAATTTATTTTTAAAGCACTTTTCAAATCTTAATATGCTATATGCCTAGCTGTGTGACCCTGGGCAAGTCACATTGCCTAACCCTTACCACTCTTCTGCCTTGGAACCAATACAGAGTATTGATTCTAAGATGGAAGGTAGGGTTTTTTTTAAAAATATGAACGATAGATATAATTATCATTGTTATCTTTGAATGGAGTGGGAGAGTTGGGAAGAAGTATATTATGGCACCAGGGACATATAAACTGATTGGAATTGTTTTATGGGTTTATTTTATTCACAAAATGCAGAAAGTTGAGAAAATCTAAATTTGTTTCCTGTCTCTGACACTTACTAGTTGTTAGATAATGAACTCCCTGGGACTTATCTACTAAATCATAGATGAGCTGCATGGAGTTAATCAGCCTGCTTTTGTACCCCCTGGAACCCACAAGCCCAAATAAATCCACTGGAAAGAACATCTAATTTGAAGCAAAGCAGTTCAAAACCCAGCACTGCCACTTACTACCTTTGTGACATTGGACAATTTATTTAGCCTCTCTGGGCCCAAGTTTTCTATCTATAAAAGGAAGGGATTAGACTAGGTGATATCTAAGGTGATCTTCTATCTTTAAGCCAGTCTACGAGCTTATGAGAAGTACAGAAAAAGAAAAATCACTGATGGGTATATGAACGGTGACAGCACTGGAAAGCTCCCTTTTGCTCATTCAACCTGTTCCCCAGAACAACTAGAAAACCCTTCTAAATATCTACATCAACCAGATCTTGAATGGGGAGGCCCACGGGACCAACCAGCAAAACCCAGGTGACAAAGAACGCAGGAGCAACTTTGAAAATTGCTCTAGATTTTCCCATTTTCTTTCCATTTTTGAGTTCAGTTATTCCACTGTTTCTCAGCCCTGGTTCTCCAGGGAGCAATATGGTTCCTGGCAAGAGTTCCAAAATGGACTCATTACATTCCTGGAGATTCATGCCTGCATTATTCCCATTAACCTTCCCCACCTCACTCTGCACACATTGCCCTCTGTGTTTGTGCAGTGCCAACTGGAATGTTCCAAGCCCCAGGAGATTCCCTTCCACGGACAGGCTGACTCATTTTGCCAGTGAGGCATTTACGATCCCAGACAGCTATCTGGCAGGGAAGTGAGGTTATGTGTCATCTCCTCAGCCCCGACATGTATCGGATGATGCTCTTCTGTGTAGTGCCTGGAGACTGCTTGACGATTTGGCTGAGGGGTTAGTTATGTAAGCTGGGGTTCACGGTGTTCAGGTCACTGCTGGTCACCTGTTGCCTCTTAGGACACTGCTATTCAAAAACCAGGCAAGGAAAAAATCTGCCTGCCAAGCAGACCTAGTGGGAGAAGGAGTAGAGGCAAGGATGGCTGAGAATTGTGGTTCCCAAACTCGCTCTTCCAGAGAAATAACTAATGCTTATATTTTTAGGTTTTCAACAAAGCCACCTCTAGGAATTAATGCAAATTCCATGTGGGGTGAGGGGTGGAGAGCAGTGCTGATATTAGTGACATCATGGACCGTCTACACCAGTGGTTCCCAAACTTTTTTGGCTTACCGCCCCCTTTCCAGAAAAAATATTACTTAGCACCCCTGGAAATTAATTTTTTAAAATTTTGATAGCAATTAATAGGAGAGATAAATGCACCTGTGGCCATCATGGCTCCCCTGGATCGCTGCAGCACCCACCAGGGGGCGGTGGCACCCACTTTGGGAATCACTGGTCTACACCATGCTGGTGGCTGAGGGAAATTCCCCTCTAAAGTACTGCCTTCACTCCCAAAGCTTGTTTCGCCTTTAAATCTTGAACCTCTGGGAACAGCGGAAGTGGAGAAAGAGGGAGAGAACGGGCAGGATGTATATGCTATGAAATTGAACCTTGGAGACAGGTGCCATGCTGATAAGACCCAAGGGAGTAGCAGTCATTGATAGGTGAGAGAGCAATGGATAATCAAGGGAAAAAGTGTATTTTCCTATGTTGGTGTGCTTGCCCAAAGCTCCCATCACCCCACTCTAGTTATCCCTCTGTTGTATCATAGCACTCCAAAACCATGATTTCATTTGAACTTTCCAATAAACGTGCCAATATAACCCATCAGGGCCTGGAGATATTTATTCATAAGATCATAGATTTAGAACTAGAGGGATCTCCAAAGGGACCTAGTCTAGTCAATCCTTTCATTTTATAGATGAAAAAAAAAATGGTCCTAGAAAAGTTAAATGGATTATCCAAGATCATCTGGGTGGCAAGCCTCAGAGACAGGACTGTGAACCCAAATCCTCAGGCTTTAGAACCAATAATCTTTCCACTATAGCAGGGAGAGTTTTGGATTGGATCACAGCTAAAATTCAAATTCTCCTGACTCTTAGTACAGTAGCCTTTCAGCTAGACCACACTGCCATGGGGACATCTCCATGGGGAGAGAGGGTTGCTGATCCTCCCCTTCAGATAAAGGAACTCACTGCGCTGTTCCAGCTAGAGGCCAAGGAGAGGATGTAGTTCTAAAGAAAAATTCCATCCCATTCACAGCCCAGAGGAGACAGGGAGCAGGGTACCTTGCAGCCCAGGGCAGGAGAGGACACAAGAGTTCAGTGGAGGTCACAAGTATTTTGAACTCCTCTATAAATACAAGGTGTTACTGCAAATTCCACAGAAATTTCCAGGGTGAAGGAAAGCCACTGAAATGGCCAATGGGCAGCCTTCGTCTGGAAGGCAACTGGGGGGACGAGAAGAGAAAGCTGGACCAGGTCCCAGGGTAGGGGATTCAGAATGAGAGGTTTCCCCTTTCATCCCATCTGACCTCACACACCACATGCTATGACTTTCCCTGCCCAGCTGTAATTTCATCACCAGCCAACACCAGGATTCCTCCCATGTAATAAGAATTCCAGAAGGAATCTGGAAGGAGACAGTGCCGTGAGATCTCAATGCGCCCAAGATATAGTGCATCTGGATGTACATCCTATAGAAGAGAAGCCCAGCTTCAGCCAGTAGCCACTCTCTTGGCACCAGCTTTTCAAGAGGCAGACGTACCTCCCGCTGGAGCCTTGGCAACTTGCCTTTAACACACGTGCAACGAGCCTTTCTCCAGTTGCCTTGGAGGATAGAATATACACATTGATAAAAAGTCAGGAGAGGAAGGCTGGCTTCCTGAGTCAAGAGAGCTAGCCTCAAAAGCAAGACCCAGGCGAAAATTCTGCTTTGGACACATACTGACTGTGTGATCCTGGGCAAGTCAGTGGTCTAGAAAACTTGCTTAGGTGCTGGCCTGTTTGTTATACTTAGAGGAAATATCTTCACCTAGTAAATGTTCTTCCCCTGTTTTCTTTTTCTTTTTTAAAATTCTTATTTAAACTCTTACCTTCTGTCTTAGAATCAATACTGCCTATTGGTTCCAAGGCAGAAGAGCCGGTAAGGGCTAAAAGCAAAGGGGGTTAGGTGACTTGCCCTGGAAATGTCGGAGGCCAGATTTGAACCTAGGACCTCCTGTCTCTAGGCCTGGCTCTCAATTCACTGAGCTCCCCAGCTGCCCCTTGTTTTCATCCTTTTAAAATTCTTACCTTCCATCTTAGAATCAGTACTAAGGATTGGTTCCAAGGGAGAAGAGGGAAAAGAATTAAGCAACTGGGGTTAAGTGACTTGCCCAGGATCACATAGCCAAAAAGTATCTGAGGTCATATTTGAACCCAGGACTTTCCATCTCTAGGCATGACTCACCAAAGCACCTCATTGTCCCCACCTGTTTTCACTTAACAATTAAATAAATCACAGATTGAATACTTGTCCCCAGAGCTTCCCTACTTTGAAGGGATTTGCTGATTGATTAATTTCTTGCAAGAGATTGTAGAAGTAGAGCTAGAAGAGAAGCTAGTCTTATCCTTTCTTTTACAAATAAGGAAACTGAGGCCCAGAAAAGACTTCAGGTCACATAATAGAAAAGGGCAAAG
Source organism: Gracilinanus agilis (assembly GCF_016433145.1). Classification (NCBI taxonomy): domain Eukaryota; kingdom Metazoa; phylum Chordata; class Mammalia; order Didelphimorphia; family Didelphidae; genus Gracilinanus; species Gracilinanus agilis. Next base: position 83,993,910 of record NC_058131.1, read on the forward strand.
CCAGAATTCAAACTCCAGCCATCTGTCCCAATCTGGAGCTCATTTCAGGGAATGAAAATGCCTTTCCAAGTCTAGGAGTCTACGTTAAAGCCGGCTGTTGTTATTTTAACCATGCTACAGGATAAACTTGCTGCTTCCTGGAGCTCTCTCTAATCAAAGTGGTCTGTTTGGGGAGGTGGGGAGAGAATCCATTGTAAATCAATCAAAGTATAAATTGCACTGAATTAGAGTAAGTAGTTGCCTTCGACATCTCCCTCTAGCTCTCAGCTCCAAGGCAAATCTCATCTGTCGACTGTGCTGGTTCCGGTTCTGAATCTCTGCGGCTCTTGAACTTGGACCCCATTCTTCCCAGGCCACCCCAGCGACCAGTCATGGCGGGGCACATTTCTTTCTCCCTGCCGTGCCACCACAGCTCGCCCTCCCTCCTCGCCCTGCGCCCAGCAATGGGGGCAGGCGGCTCGCCTGGGGAAGGCGGCAGTGATGTGCCTTTGCCTAGCTGGACGGGCTCCCTTCCTATTGCCTTGGGAAGTCAGCTTCGCTCTTAGGAAACAGAACGTTCTCCAGGCTAAAGGCTGAGAAGCCAGCTGGGTTAGACGGGCAGCTCCTGGCATGACCTGATTAGGGGAATGATCGTTCTCTGATTGGCTAGATCTGCGCTGCCCTCTCCCTCTCCCCTATTGGAAAAGGCGCTGGGGACATCCGAAAAGAGGGCAGAGGTGGGGGAGGCAGAGCTTCCAAACAGAGCTCACGCCTGGATTTCTTCAGCCTGCCCTGATTCTGTAGGTTAGCTTGGCAAAGGCCAAGAAGCTGTTGTCCTCTGGGCGACTTTCTATAGAACGTGGAGCAAGAGATGGACTGGAGAAAAAGAAAAGAATGACAAGGGATGCATGTTCAAGGGTTCGCTTCCAACAAGAGCTATAAAATAATTTCTCTTTTTTAACCCTTACCTTCCATCTTAGAATCAATACCCTGTGTTGATTCCAAGGCAGAAGAGCAGTAAAGGCTAGGCAATGGGGTGTGTGGAGGGGGGTGTTAAGTGACTTGTCCAGGGTCACACAGCTAAGAAGTATCTGAGGTTAAATTTGAACCCAGGACCTCCCATCTTCAGACCTGGTTCTCTATCCCCTGAGCCACCTAGCTGCTCCAAGCTGTTTGAAGGAGATCATTAAGTGGATTGAGTCAGAAGGATAGAATGGCAGCTGGAAAAAGGCAGCAATAGAGTCAAGAGATCAGAAACAGGGAGCACAGTGGATGTCCCCTGGACTGTCTCCCCTGGGCAGCTCCCAAGACGTGTTGTGTGAGAGCTAGTGGGCAGAGAAAAAGTTTGATAAACTGAGGCAAAAGCATATTTTGCTCTCTTCTCTTCTGTTTGTCACTGGCTAGACTTCCCTGGGAGAGTGTCCAGGGGGCAGTAATGGTGGCCACAGAAGAGCAAACTAAATGGAGCAGCAAGGAAAGTAACCTCTATGTCTCTCTCCTATTTTTCCTTCTTTTTCCCCTATGACTTTTGATTTAATAAAATTATTAATTTAAGGCCAGGCTCACAAATTTCACTCTTACAAAATACTTTAAATTTTGCAGGGTGCTTTACAAATTTGAAACAACCCCATGGATATAGTACTGCCATTTTACAAATTAGGAAACTGAGGAAATTCTTCAAAGTAGGGAGGTACTCTGTAGGAACCTGGGCAAGTTCTTAGCCTCTCCAAGTCTCAATTTCCTCATCTGCAAAATATGAATTGACTAGATGACCTCTAAAGCATTTTAAAATTCTAAGTCTAGGATCCCAGGGCAAATGCATAAGACTCAGAACCAATTGGAAGGCCAAGAGAAGGGAGGAGAGGATCAGGAAAAGTGGGTCAGCATAATAATAGATATATTTTAACACTTTTTATTTCATTTGGACCAGACTGTGTTTTCATTTGTAAATGCAGAATTCAATAAGGCAATTCCCCTGGCAGTGCAGACTGGGGTCTGTTTTGTACCTTAACTCTATTGGCCTCAGTTTCCTCATCTGTAAAATGAGTTGGAGAAGGAAATGGTAAACCAAATCTTTGCCAAGAAAACCCCAAAAGGGGTCATAAGGAGTCTGACTCGACTAAAACAATTAAGCAACAATAACAATAACTGATAGATCATGGAACCAAAACCCCCTTTCCCCTTCCCAAGACCGATAGCACCCCTCACCTCCCCCTGCACTTGTTGGAACTCCAGAACAAAGCAAGCCGTTACACTTTATAGGGCACTGTTACTTCCCATGCTGTGACCTGACAAATCCATGATAGATTTTACTGCCTGTACCACATTAAGGACTATACAAGCCTGGGAACCAAAAGCCCCCACCCCCAAAGCCAGCCCCCTTACAGAATAGGGCCAATCCAGGTTACCTCATCCCAGACCTTCACCCCATAAAAATTGCCCCCTTCTCCACCCAGGTGGAGACTCCTGGCCATCTGCAGATTGCAGACTCCCCCTTTGCTCTCCCTTCCTCCTTCCCACAATTAAGCTTTGCTATATTATTCAGTCTCTCCGTCTCATTTGCCTGTCAGCCTGGTCTGACGATAACCACCTTGGGAAATCGGTATCATTTTATTATTTCCATTTTGCGTTAAGGAACCCGAGGCCGAGAGGTTAGCTGACTTGCCCAGTCACACAATCGTGTAGGAAGCTAACACAATATGTACACTTAGTTATGTTATGAGATTGCTTTGCTGAACCATTTTGGGAGAATTGGGGGTGGGGGGGAGGGGAATGTGGGGTTTTCTTAGGTTAAAACAAAATGTTATCAATAAAATAAATCTTAAGTTAAAAAAAGTCTGAAGTGAAATTTGAATTTAAGTCTTTCTGATTCCAGCTTCTATCTACTTATGCATGGAGTCAATTGACATTTCAGGGTCCCCTCCTCCCCCTGCAACTCTGGGCCTAGAAATTAAAAAGCAGGTGCTAATGTCCCTGGTGAAAGGATTTTTCTCTTGGAAACCCTTAAACTGGTTCCTTTTCCCCTATGCTCCAAGAGACAGAGAGAGTGTGAGAGAGCGAGAGACAGAGATAGAGAGAGACAGAGATGGAGAGATGGAGAGAGGATGAAAAAGAGAGGGAAAGAGAAACAGACAGACAAAGAAAGACAGAGACAGACAGAGACAGAGACAGAGATGGAGAGAGGGTGAGAAGGAGAAGGGAAAGAGAGAGACAGAGAGACAGCAACAGAGAGGCAGAGACAGAGACAGAGATGGAGAAATGCAGAGAGGGTGACAGGGAGAGGGAAAGACAAGAGAGAGACAGAGACAGAGAGACAGAGACTGAAAGACAGAGACAGAGACAGACAGAGAGTGGGGGAGAGGAGGAAAGAGAGAGAGACAGAGACAGAGACAGAGACAGAGACAGAGAGAGATGGTCTTCTAGGAAGCCAATCCCTAGTTCTTCCCAGAGTTTAGCACAGTGCCTGCCATATAGTAAGTGCTTAATAAATGTTGATTGATTGATTGATTGATTGGAAGAAAAGTGGGAAGCCACAAAATGCTGTAGACTGATTTGGCCCAGTGATTTTTCTAATCTCACATGTAGTCATAAGGCAATTAGGTGGTGCAGGGGATAGTTCTGGACATGAAGTTTGGAAGATCTGATACTAGTTGTTTGACTCTGGGCAAGTCACCTAATCTCTGCCCGCCTCAGTTTCCTTAAATGTAAAATGTAGATAACAATAGCACCTACCTCCCAGGGTTGTTGTGAAGATCAATTGAGATAATAATTGTAAAGCTCTGACCATAGTATCTGGTATGTAGTAAGTATTCATATAAACGTTAGCTATTAATTTTCCCAAGAGGATGCTCTGGGTTCCTAGGCTAAATGTATTTGGCATACTTTGGGGATTATACATAGCAGACCTCCCTCAATCCCAAGAAGCTCAGGCCATTCTCAGCTTTTCTTTTTTTCAAAGTATTTTCACATACCTAATTTCATTTTGTCCTTAGGAAAATTCTCTGAGGTAAGATAGAACATATACAGAGTGTCTGAAACTACTCTAAGACATTGAGGACATCCTGAATATAATAGTCCCATTTTGCAGGTAAGGAAATTGAGGCAGTGAGAAGTTAGATACCTTTGAGGTCACCACACTAGTCAGAAACAAGGTCAGGTCAATAAAAAGAATGATAGCACATTTATAAAGTGCTTTAAGTCTTCAAAGACCTTTCTATCACCACCCCACCCACACCTTTTGATAGTCTTAATACAAGTGTTATTATCCTCATTTTACCATCTGTAAGCAAAGTGAACTGCTCACAAACACATACCAAGGAATTGTCACTCAAAACCAGATCTTTGAACCCTACAACAAGGGCCTTTACCATTTTTCGAGGCAGCCTTAGAACTAAAGTTTCCTGACTCACAGCCTGGTGTTCTTCCCATAATGCCATGCTGACCTGGGATTTTACTGATCCCAGATATCTAGCTGCCTTTAATTCTCTTTCTCCTGGGTGAGTGGCCTATTCCCAGGCCACTGGGCTAATGTCTCAGTAATTGCTGGGCTCCATAAAGGAAAGATTCTATGAAATTATTTATTTATAAGTAATAAAGATTGTGATAGGTTTCCCAGCCCCACTCCCTAGAATAAGAAAGAATCCCAGGTGTCCCTAAAAATGGGTCTTAGATCTAGATTTAATCTACAATGGACCTCAGAGGTCATCTAGTCCAACCTCTTCAGTTTACAAGAAAAGGAACTAGAGGCCAAGGGAAGTTAAATGATTAGCTCTAAGTAGACAGGTACTAAGTATCAGGGGCAGACTTTAAATCCAGGTCCTGTGGGTAATGCTCTTTCTACAGTATCGTGCTTCCTTCCAACACAGAAGAATTATCAAGAAGAAATGGCTGCAATTTAGAACATTGTATTTCACAACTCCCATTGTTTATTCTTTCTTTGAAAGAGGACCATTGACATCATGGGGTAATGTCTTGTCTTGCTCATGAATTGGATTTAAGTGATGCAGAGTTGCACAAAGTCATCAGTCTCAGTCTCTTTTCCAGAGCCATCAACTTTAAATGGCCAGAAAAAAAGTCAGAATGATTGGTGATGGCCCAAGATGCGGTGGATGATCTTGGCATCTTCCATGTTTGGCCCAGCTCTAAGCCCTCCACAACACCCACTTCAGTCACCTTTGCTTCTTGGCCCCTGGAACAGATTGTTCCCATATTCCTATTCTTCCAGGAGAAGTCTTTATGTGCTTGGGGTAGACATCCCCCTGACTCACCAATGGGTCTGAGACCTGTCAGTTACCCTGAGTTTGCTTTAGTCTGTCTAACAAAACAGCACCGAGGTACGGCCGCCATGTATTTTACAACTTCTTGGAGCCACAGGTGGGAGTTGGGTGAAAGGTAGACTGCACAGATTTGCCAAATACCCAGAGATGACCATCTCTGTGTCCCCAATGAACACTATTATAAGAGATGCAATGTGGAACAGCAGAAAGGATACTGGACCTAGGAAGCCAGCACAAACCTATAGCATGGAATAAAAGAATAGTGGGTAAGAGAATCCCCAAATGTCACTGCTGGAAGGGAGGCTGGTTGTTTTAGTGCCTCCATGTCCCAAGAACAGATGAGGAAACTAAGCCTCAGAAAGACCTTCTATTCAAATAACCTTCAATGACCAAACTCCTCATTGTCTACTGAATAAAATAGAAAATTTTATTTTAACACAATATGACTACCATTGATTTTTCCCAACTTATTTCCTACCACATCTTCTTGAGAGAGGAATCTTTCATTTTTAGTTCCCATTTATTAATTTTTATGGGAGACCAGGGGAGTCAGAGCCAAATTTCCTAGTTAGAAGTTAATTTTTTTAAAACCCCTTTCTTCCCTCTTAGAATAGATACTAAACTTGGAACTAATCAGTTCCAAGGCAGAAGAGTGGTAAAGGCTGATCAATAAGGGTTATTATCAATAAGACTTATCCAGGGTCACACAGCTAGGAAATGTCTGAGGCTGCATTTGAACCCAGGACCTCGCATCTCTAGCTCTGGCTCTCTATCCACTGAGCCAACTAGCTGCCCCTAGTTAAAAAGGTAATTGAGCCAGCTGAAACCCATCCCACAGATGTGAAAAATCCACTTAAGGACACAGACATTCTTCAGGTAAGAAGCCAGAGGGGTCAAGGTTTCCAGAAGTAACTTGATTCACTTATTTGAGGAAGGATTCTCAGTAGTTATATAATTCTCCCCTCTCAATGAGTCCATTGTGAACCATCTAAAGATAATTTAATATGTAACCTGTCCTAGTTTACCTATAGAGTCTGTTTAACTAGGTTTGTTTCCTTAGGGGACCTAAGAGATTACCGTTCTGTTTAACTATGTTTACTCGACTTTTATGACATTGAAGGAAGCAAGGGATTATGAAGCTCTCTTTTTAAACTTTTATAGCCTAAAAGAATGCACGAGATGGCAATGTGTAAAAGAATTCTTTCTTTGTCACTCGGATACAATTTTCTCCATAAAAATCTCCTTTAGAATCCTGATCTTTGTTCCATTTTAGGGGGTCTTTTGGATTCGGAACCTGTGCTGAAGCCTAATAAAACCTAGGTTTTTGCCTCTCATTTGTAGACTTATTTCAGCAGCACCACATAAACTCAAAGAGGAGATATTCTCCCATAACCCTTTTGTGCACTGGATCATAGGCACGTTTCAGGAGGGCCTGGGTCTGAATATTACTTCAGATGTTTATTAGCTGTGCAAGCCACTTTGCTACTCTGAAGCCCATTTCCACATCTGTAAAAGGAGGATAATAATAATAATGCCTGCTTCATCGTCTTTGCCAAGAACAAATGAAATAATGTGGGTGAGGCACTTTACAAACTATATAAATGGAATCTATGATTATCTATAAGTAGCCTTACAAGGGCATGGCTACGATGGACCAAGCCAAGGCCATATGCTGGATGGAGCCCTTAATGGTGTGGGCTATTATCCAAGCTGGCTGACTCACCTTGGAATGGACTGTCTACGGTAGCTATGCCAAACTCAAATAGAAACAGGGACCACTTCCTAGGTTTAAATCCAGCCTCAGACACTTCCCAGCTGTGTGACCCTGGGCAAGTCACTTGACCCCCATTGCCTACCCTTACCACTCTTCTACCAAGGAGCCAATACACTGAAGTTAAGGGTTAAAAAGAAAGAAAAGAAAAAAAAAAGAAAAAAGAAAAAAAGAAACAGGGACCACTAAACCCTACTTAAGAATCCATGCATGCTTCCTGTTGACTTAAAAAGCCATGTATTAACATTTTCTAGGTCCTATTGTACTTTTATTTCCTTTTTTTAAAAAAAAAAACAATTATCTCTTAGTTCTCAGTTAGATCTCAATCTGGTTCAGGTTACACTCAGGAGGTTGCTGCCACAGTGCTGGCCCAAAGGCCGCCATATTTGTTATCTCTGGTCAAAAGCATTTAGAGAGATACCCAAACCATAAGATAAATTCATTCAAGGCATCAGCAGTTAATGATGGGGAATCAATAGAGTCCAGAGGCAGGAGATCTCTCCAGATTTATCTCCTGATTATGTTGTCCCATTACTGAGCACTGGTTGATTTTAACCTGCTACATGTCAAATAATTCAGTGGGCAGCTGGTAAAGTGGCTGGAGTGCCAGATCTGGAGTTGGAAAGTGCAAATCAGACCTTAGACACTTACTATCTAGGAAAGTTATTTGACCTGTTTGCCTCAGTTTCCTCATCTCTAAAATGGAGAAGGAAATGGCAAGCTACTCCAGTATCTCTGCCAAGTAAACCCCAAATAGGGGTCACACAGAGTCAGACACGACTGAAAAATGATTGAACAACAAAAACCTAAAACTACAGTGATAGTTTGGTGGGGGAGAGATTTTGGGGAGGAGGGAGATGGAAGAAGTGGGTAGGGACAGAATAGACTGTTCTGTTCCCGAACTTCAGAAAAATTAAAATAACGATCTGGTGGCACGAGATTCGAGGAACAAAGCAAGAAAACATAGTCTAAGATCAGGCAGAAGGGACTTGAGGTCATGTCACATAGGGGGTCTGCTGAGAGAATGGTAGGTGTTTAGCCTGGAGTATAAAGAAAGACTCAGGGGTTACATGAAAACTAGGATGAGTTTTTCAAAGGGCTGTCATGTGGAAGAAGAATTAGACTTTCTCTACTTGGACTCCAAGCATAAAATTAGGACCAATGGATAGAAGTTGCAAAGCGATAGATTTGATCTTAGTGGGAAATAAAACTTCCTAATGGTTAGAGCTATCCAGAAGTGGAATGGGCTATCTTGGGAGAAAGGGGACTCACCTTTTCTGAAGAAACTCAAGGGCCACCAGTAAGGAATGATGTAGGACAGAGGCATCAAATATGAGGCCCCAGCCATATGGAGGGGTGCACTCCCAAGAGGGGAGGCACCAAATTAAAAATACTTAACAAAGGAAATAAAAATTCAATAAAACATAGAGAACACAACATTTTAAACCCAAGTCAGTCGCTGGGATCCTTATGTACAGATCAGTGACCCCCGATTTCTTGAGTTTGACACCCCTAATATGGAGGAGATTCTTGGATGAGAATCCAAGCTGAGCTATGGGACTTCTAGCCAATAATTTAATCTCTGTGAGCCTCTTTTTCCCCCTTCTGTAAAATACAGATAGTAATACTTGTACTGCCTAGCTCACAGGATCATAGAAAGTGTGTAGGAGAAGAGGGGGGACAGGGGAGTAGATACTGGACTAATGCAATCCCCCATGCAGAAGAGGCTGGGAAACTTGTTTCCAGAGAGTCATGAGGATGTGTAGTAGAAATTCCTTGGAGAGATTTGGAGCATGAGCAGAAGTTCTCTTACTGGTTCTGGTCTGCTGGCCACAGGCTGAAAAGGAGCTTCTCAGATTAGCTCTAAAGAGCCAGCATTGGGGGGCTTTCAAAAAGTGTCTCTTGGTGTCTCTTGGCATGAGTTCTTTCCAGGCTTGCTAGCATTGGAGAAGGAGGATGAGCTGCTGAGGGCTCTGGGTTGGGGTTGGGCCCTCTCTCCCTGGCACAAGCTGGCACCAACCCAAGAATACTGGGCTCTGTTGTGGCTTCTGTTGCTATTATGTCTGTTCTTCCTGGTTTTAGGTGAAGGAGATTGGCAACAGTTATGACCTTGTGAGCTTCAGATCAGGAGAGTGAAGCCAACAAGGGGACCAGGAATGGAGTCCAAGCTGGGTTTTGTGGCCAATCTATCCCATGCTGAAGCCCAGAACAATGACTTTCATAGGCCAGCCTGCAAGTGCTGACACACAGACTCATCCAATAGTGATGCCACATTTGGGCATGAAGCAATAGGACTCTTATTCTGTAGAGACAGTATTAAATCTGATCCTGCTCGGCCCAGAAATCAAACCAATAGAGGGGACAGTTTGGACCCTGAATATTGGGGGAAAACACTGATATTTCTGATCTTATTATATTTGTGAAGTTAATATCCTTTAAAAAATTTTTTTAAACCTTACCTTCCATCTTAGAATCAATGCTGTGAATTGCTTCTAAGGCAGAAGAGTGCTAAGGGCTAAGCAACAGCGTTTAAGTGACTTGCCCATGTTGGCACAATTAGGAAATATCTGAGGACAGATTTGAACCCAGGAACTTCCCATCTCCAGGTCTGCTCTCTTTCCACTGAGCTAGCTAGATTCTCCCTTATAATGACTTTTTAAAGAAAGATAAATAGAATGTTTAGGATAAGGTGTTCCTATATGGGTACCCAACCTTTATTCCCACCATTATATGATTTCTAAAAACAAACAAGATGGCCCCAGATACTTCCTAGCTCTGTGACCCTGGGCAAGTCACTTAACCCCCATTGCCTAGACCTTTCTGCTCTTCTGCCTTGGAACCAAAACACTAAATCTAAGAGTCTAAGATGGCAGTTAACACGGGGGGAGACATACTAGAATGGGAGTTCAAGTTGATGACATTAGAGGGAGTCACCCTGATCCCTAAATAGTATCTCTAGAGAAATCAGCAAGATCACCAAGAAGATCACTGAGGAGATATAACTCTCCACTCTTAAAGAATAAGGTCAAAGTAATCACTACAGAAAGAAAGGAATAAATAGTTATGGAAGTATCATAAACATTAGAGGAATTCTTGAGTATCTGACCCACATAATGGTGTCTCCATCACATAGATTCCATAGTTGCTTTGGAAGTCAATGAGGAGAAAAGCAACAATAGAAGATAAGTTCTCCAGCTGAAGGGAATTCAGAAGTCAAAGTGCCTAGAGCACCAAGCGAAGAGTTAGGAAGACCTGAGTTCAAATCTGACTTCAGACATTTACTCGCCATGTGACTCTGTCAAGTCACTTAACATCTATTTGCCTCCCATTTCCTCAACTGTAAAATAGCATCTACCTCACTCAATTGATGTGAAGATCAAAGATTATGTTAGTAAAAAGGGCTGAGCTTAGTGTCTGGCACATAGTAGGTGCTGTTTTAAATGCTTTTCCCTCTCAGAATTTGTGTTTGGAACACTCATTGCTTAGTGTGACAAATTGGAATTTTCCTGATGAGGTTCAATAGTTCCTTGCTGTCCATTTGGCATGGAAGGAAGAAAGAAAGGGAGGGAGGGAAGGAAGGAAGAAAGAAAGGGAGGGAGGGAAGGAAGGAAAGAAGAAAGGGAGGGAGGGAAGGAAGGAAGAAAGAAAGGGAGGGAGGGAAGGAAGGAAGAAAGAAAGGGAGGGAGGAAGGGAGGGAGGGAGGGAGGAAAGGAAGGAAGAAAGAAAGGGAGGGAGGAAGGGAGGGAGAAAGGAAGGAAGGAAGAAAAGAAGGAAAGAAGAGAAGGAAAGTAAGGAAAGAAGGGAGGGAGAGATGAAGGAAGAAAAGAAAAAAGAAAAAAATAGGTCTATCTACTCAGAAACATCTGCCATCTTGGCTTGTAATAATGTCTAAAATAAATGAATAAATAACTATCATTTACATAGTACTTTAACAACCTCAGTTTCCTCATCTATAAAATAAGAATATTAAATGCACCTACCTCACAGCGTTGTTGTGAGGATCAAATGAATTGACTCAGGTAAAGTATTTCTTACTTTATAGATGAGGAAACTGAGGTTGTTCAGAATAAAGGCACTTGCCAAGGGTCAGAGTTCATAAGTGTGTGTATGAAGTGGGATTTGAACTTAGATCTTCCAGCATTCACCCTACTGCCATCTAGCTCCACCATCAGAGTTATAGGGAACTGCTGGAGTTTATATATGCCAAATAAATCAACCTATTCCTATCTACTGCTCCTATCTAGAAAGGCAGCTAGAAGGTATAGTGAGTTGAGTTCTAAGTCTAGAATCAAGAAAACCTAAATTTGAATCAGTCTCAGACACTAACTGGGCAAGTTACTTAACCTCTATCTGCCTCCGTAAAATGGGGATAATATATCTCTCTCCCAGTATTGTTGTGAGGAACCTATGAGATACTATTTGTAAGATGCTTAGCATGGTGCCTGGTCCACAGTAGCCACTTAATACAAGTTTGTTCCCTTTTATTGCCCATTTTTATAATAATGTTTTAGCAGTCCTCCTCCAAGAAAAACTCCTACTCTAGAAGAAAGTTATTTGGGAAGGAGAGAAGATGGAAGAAGAAGAAGAAGATGGAAGGAGGAGGAGGAGGAGGAGGAGGAAGAGGAGGAATGAGAACTTAGAAAATGAAGTGCATGATCTTAGCATGAATAAATACTTTGTGATAGGCTCAGAGGACTGAGGTAGCCAGGATAATCTCTGGTTAACTGGGGTATTAATATTCTCTATAAGGGGTCAATTAAGGAAGCTCTCAGATGAGGAAAGACATACACCTTTTGTCTTCCAAAATATCTCCCTGTGAAAGGCATGGTTCATACCCTCTGAATGGAAGGAGGAGATGGAAATAAGCATTTACAAGGTACCTACTGTGTGTCAGACATTGTGCTAAGCATTTTATAAATATTTTCTTATTTGATCCTGAAATAGATGCTATTGCTATCTCCATTTTACAGATAAGGAAACTAAGGCAAATGGAAGTTAAAATGACTTGCCCAAGGTCACACAGCTAGGACATGTCTAAGGCAAGATTTGAAATCAGACCTTTCTGAGTCCAAGCCCAGCATTCTCTACTCTGAGACACTTTGCCTTCTAGGCATAGAAAGGTTAAACGACTTGTCCAAGGTCACACCAAGAGGAAGTTCCTGAGGCTAGATTTGAATTCAGGTCTTCCTGACTCCAGGCACAGAGCTTCCTCCACTGTGTCACTGACACCCTCACTGAGATTAAGAACATCTCCTGCAGTGAGGGATAATTAAGTTGCATCGGATCAGAGCCACCCCTTTTGTACTAAGCTTAGAAAAATAAGAATCAGCCCCTTCTCTATAGAGATGCTGAGAGCAGAGCTCAGATTGGAAAAGAACAGAGCTAAAAAGAGACCTTGAGACAGAGGGATGGAGAAGGAAGGAGGAAAGGAGGCAGAAAGATGAATGAAAAGCTTCTGCACGCTCAAAGCCTTCACCCTTGCTCCCCGGAGTGCTCTCACCCATATGGTCTAAGACAAGAGGTCCTGAATGGCAAGTTCCGGGCCTCAGCAATGACCCATCCAAACTATCTCGAATGCCCAGAAGACCTCCTTAATTCTTTCTATAAGGCTGCCAACAGGCACACCAGCCCTTCTCCATAGGGAGATGTGATCAGAGTCCAAACAAAGGCTCACCTGCCCAGAACCTCATCAGATGGCTCAAGCCCTCACATCTCCTTCACAGAGGAAGATGCCTATATCGGTCATGGAAAGCTAGCTGGCTGGCTCATGTCCGATCAGACCGACAACCTTGGCCCCATTAGCCCAAGGTTCGAACAAACTGTGCTAATCAGGCTCTGAGTTGTGGAATTACAATATTTTTAAAGACAGCACTGAGCTCAGCCTCATTCCAAGATGACAGGCTGAGGATAGGGAGAGGCCAATTTGTTCTCAGAGTTCTTTTTTTTTTTTTTTTTTAAACTAACCTACTTCTAACATCAGGTGCTTATAAGGAAATTCTTAGAATTCAAAGGAATTCTGATCTGAGATGGTTGTCTCAGGATCTCTGATTTTTTTCTGGCATAATCGTGTTTTTTTCTGTTTATTGCTATTTATACTCTATTTGATCTGTAACCCATTGTTGTTGTTGAGTACTTTTCAGTGTGTCTGACTCTTTGTGAACCTATTGTGGAGTTTTAATCCCAGAGATATTAGAGTGATTTGCCATTTTTTTCTCAAGATCATTTTTACAGATGAGGAACTGGGGCAAACAGGGTGAAGTGACTTATTCACATAGCTAGTAAATAGCTGAGGTCAGATTTGGGCTCAAAAAGATGAGTCTTTGGGGGTAGCTGGGTAGCTCAGTGGATTGAGAGCCAGGCCTAGAGGCGGGAGGTCCTAGGTTCAAATCTGGCCTTGGACACTTCCCAGCTGTGTGACCCTGGGCAAGTCACTTAACCCCCATTGCCTAGCCTTTACCACTCTTCTGTCTTGGAACCATTACACAGTATTGATTCCAAGACGGAAGGTAAGGGTTTATTTAAAAAAAATGAGTTGGCCTGATTCCAAGTCTGGTGCTCTATCTACTTTACTACTGCTTTATATGGAAATCTTATTGGTTTGCAGAAAATTTCCCAAAAGTCAACAAAAAATTAAATTATTCCCATATTATAGATAATGAAAATTGATACCCAATAGAATCACAAAATCTTAGAATTTCAGAGCAGGAAAGGACCTTGGAGGCTTTCTAGTCATAGCCCCTAACCAAATTCCAGGCTCCCTGCTTTCTTTCATGCCTGAGGGTTTCTTTTGGGAGAGATCTGATAGAATTAAGCATGAAAGGATCTGGTCTAGCCTTGTGCTAATAAATGTTTCACAACCAACTTGGGGGAGGGAGGAAAGACTGTAGCGGGCCACACTTTTAAATTTCAGCTGCAATATGAACATTTTCTCCATTTACTCTCTTAAATCTAGACATTCAGTAAAATAATAAATCAAGACCTGATTGGTAGTTTGTCTATTTCCAAGGCGAAAATGCTCACACTGAAATTTTAACAATCTGCCCTCAGGAGTCAGTATAAGCCAGCTTTGGAGCACCACTGACTGGTCTCAAAGGATCATGGAATAGAGCTGGAAGGGCCATTAGAGATTATCTAGTTCAATCTCACCTGGAATTGACTGAGATATCTAGGAGGGTGCAAGAGACAGAGCTCTGGGCTTGGAGTCAAGAAGACCTGAGTTCAAATGTCATCTTAGACACTAGCTATGTATCCCTAAACAAGTCACTTAACCTTCTTGCCTCAGTTTCCTCAAATGCAAAATAGGGATGAATAATAGCACTTACCTCAAAATATTGTGAGGATTAGGTGAGATGCTAATTCTAAAATACTTAGCATCCTGCGGGGCATGAAGCTGATGCTTATATAAACACTTTTCCCCTTTCCCTTTTACAGCCATGGGCTCATAGGGATTTAGGGAAATCAACTCATTCAACTCCCACAAAAGTAAAACTTTTAGAAGTAGTAAATGGAGGCAGAACTAGGATTCTCCCCCAGGTCGTCTGACTCTACATGGCATGACTCACTCAGTCATGTTAGTTGAAGGACCAGGGTTCAGGCTCAGCTACCTAACTCTCTGGGTCTCAGAAGTCTCATCAATAAAATTAAGAAGTTGGATTAGACCAGTGATTCCCAAAGTGGGTGCTACCGCCCCCTGGTGGGTGCTGCAGCCATCCATAATAGTGGTGATGGCCACACTTTTTTTGTATTACATTCTATTCTGAGTTCAATAAATAGTTTCATAATTTCCAGGGGCGCTAAGTGATATTTTTGTCTGGAAAGGGGGGGGTAGGCCAAAAAAGTTTGGGAACCACTGGATTAGAAGATCTCCTCTGAGATCAATACCCTGGGAACCTAGGGCTATGAGATCTAGCTCACCCAGTATTGCCCATACTAGGGCGTGCCGGAGCCAACTCAGACTGGCTCTCAAAAGCTGGTTGTTAACTTTTCAGTGATGAGCATTTTATACCTTAGAAATCAGCAAGGCCAAAAAAAAAAGGCCTAAATTATTATTTATTTGAGAAAGTGATGGAGAAAATGTTAGTAATGAAGATTAAACTTAAAAGTATGTTCCGTGTGTGTGCATGTGTATTTATGTGTAGACAGACAGACAGGCAGGCAGGCAGAGAGATGGACAGATAGATGGAGAGAAAGAAAGAGATAGATGGAGAGAGAGAGAGAGAGAGAGAGAGAGAGAGAGAGAGAGAGAGAGAGAATATTTGGGGGGGGGTTAGAGCCAGGTGTTAAACATTTACAAACATGCACTGGCAGCAACATGGTCCCAAGGCAGTGCCTTTGAGCATAACAAAACTAATTTACTAAAGGTATGAGGTTAAATCAGAGGATAAATATATTCAGATCATCTGGGGAAAAAAAAACACAGTAGCTCTCTCTGGAGGATCTCTCTCTCTCTCTCCCTCTCTCTCTCTCTCTCTCTCTCTCTCTCTCTCTCTCTCTCTC
>NC_058131.1:84009447-84015508 GCF_016433145.1 Gracilinanus agilis
TCTCTCTCTCTCTCTCTCTCTCTCTCTCTCTCTCTCTCTCTCTCTCTCTCTCTCTCTCTCTCTCTTTCTCTCTCTCTCAAATCCTTACCTTTAGACTTAGAATCAAAAGTATCAGTTCCGGGGGGCAGCTGGGTAGCTCAGTGGAGTGAGAGTCAGGCCTAGACACAGGAGGTCCTAGGTTCAAACCCGGCTTCAGCCACTTCCCAGCTGTGTGACCCTGGGCAAGTCACTTGACCCCCATTGCCCACCCTTACCACTCTTCCACCTATGAGACAATACAACGAAGTACAAGGGTTTAAAAAAAAAGTATCAGTTCCAAGTCAGAAAGGTAGTCAAGGGCTCCTGAGGTTAAGTGGCCTGCCCAGGGTCACACAGCCAAGAAGTATCTGAAGTCAGATTTGAACCCAGCACCTCCCATCTCCAGACCTGGCTCTTTATCTCCTGAGCCACCTAGCTTCCCCCTAGAAGATTTCTCAAAAATAGCAGTCATTTCTTTTGTTAGTTCTGTCCATCAATAAGCATTTATTATATACTTAATATGTGCCAGGAACTGGGTAAAGCTTAAGAAATACAAAGAAAGGCAAAAATACAGCCTCTACCCTAACGTGGTTCATATTCTGATAGGAAAGAAAATATATGAATAACTGTGTTATTGTTGAGTCATGTCCAACTCACCATGACTATTTCAGGATTTTCTTAGCAAATTGACACATCATTCTCTAGCTTATTTTACAGATGAGGAAACTGAGGCAAACAGAGTTAAGGGACTTGTTCAGTGTCACACAGCTAGTAAGTGTTTGAGGCCAGATTTGAACTCAGAAGGATGAGTCTTTCTGATTCCAAGCCCACTGGTCTATCTACTATGATAAACAATCTCAGAGTGAAAGACACTAGGCAGCATGGGACCAGGGAAGGATGAGGAGGGAGAGCAATCCAGGCATAGGGCACAGCCAGTGCAAAGATACTGAGTCAGGAGATGGAGAGTCTTGTTCAAAGAACCACAATGAACATAGAAAAAAGCCTGGAAAGGAAAGAACAAGTCAGGTTGTAAACAACTTTAAATGCCAAACATAGGACAAATCCCATTGCAGATGGTATATAGATAAAAACAGCTGTCCTGTGTGGTTGTTTTTCTTTCCCAGATTAAAAACTGACAGGTCAGGCTAGTTAAACAATTTCATTTTCTTCCATTACAGATCTAATTTCCCATGACACTTCGATCATGGTCTCTTCCCTGGCACAATCATGAAGCTTAGCTAAGCTTTATTTGTTGTGTTGTTCCATAAATGACTCCCACAGTCATCTCCCACCTCCCCAAGGGTCTCATTTCTATTCTTTTCCTTTGTTTTTTAAACCCTTACCTTTGCTTTTAGAATCCACACAGTATAATGATTCCGAGGCAGAAGAACAGTAAAGGCTAAGCACTGGAGGTTAAGCAATTTTCCCAGAATCACATAGCTAGGAAGTGTCTGAGACTAGATTTGAACCCAGGATCTCCTGTCTCTAGGTTTGGCTCTCAATCACAGAGTCACCTAGTTGCCCCCATCTCCTTTATTTTCAGTGAAACTACTCACTTTCCAAAAGTCTGTGTTATAGCCTAAAAATGGGGACAAAAATGGATCTCTTTTTCCTCCCCCAAGTAGTAAGCTGGTGGTTGTTGCCCTTGTGCTCAAAGAGGACCAAAATGGCATCATTGTCGATGTCTTCTGACTTGCACATAAAATGGATCTAAGCGAGGCAGAGTGGCACAAAGTTGTCAGCCTCATTCTGTCTTCCAAAGTCCTCAAAGTCCAGTGGCAAGACAAAAGTCATGATGGCTCAGGATACAATGGATGACCTTGCCATCTTTGATGTCTAAGCAAGCCCCAGCATCCACAGAGTCTACTTCTGCCACCTTCATATTGTTCTCATCCATTCCTTCACTAGAGGAAGTCTTCATTTGCTTGGGATAGACACCCCTCCTGACTCACTGATGGGTGTGAAGCCTATCAGTTACCTTCAACCTGGTCTAGCCAGCCTGCTGAGATGGTTTACTGGAGTGTCACTGCTGCACATGCTACAGCTTCCTGGAGTCACAAATGAGGGCAGATGGACACCAAAGGGAGAAAGATCCCTGAAAAGGGCTCGGCAAGCCCTCATGCCAAAGATACTACTCTTCCCTGATCACCCACATACACTCTAGTAACAGGAAGAAAGCAGAAGCAAAGTATCCGTAGTCACATATGAAATCTTCACATTTTTAGAACTGGAGACAATCTCAGAGATCATCTAATGACTTCTTGTTACAAACGAGTCTCAGGCAGGGTCAAAGAATTTCCTCAATCATTCAATAACTATCACCACTACCATTCAAGATAAAATTATTTTAGAAATGCTAGTTATAACAATAAGGGAAGGAGGAAATAGAAGGAATTAGAATGGATAATACGTAAACAAAATTATCACCTTTTGCAGATAGGGTGATGGTATAAATAGAAAATCCCAGAGAATAAGCCAAAAAGCTAAACAAAATAATTAACAACTTTGGCAAAGTTGTAGGATATGAAATAAACTCATGTAAACCTTTAACATTTCCATTTACCATCCACAAAGTCCAACAGCAAGAGACAGAAAGAGAAATTTAAATTCATTCCATACAATATAAAATACCTAGAAGTTTGCCTACCAAACCAATACAAACCCAGGAACTATATGAACACAATTATAAAATGCTTTTCACACAAGTAAAGTCAAACCTAAACAATTGGAAAAATATTAATTGTGTATTGGTAGGCTGAGCCAATATTATAAAAATGACAATTCTGCCTAAATTAATTTACCTATCTAATGCCAAATCAATCAATCTTCCAAAACATTATTTCATAGAGCTAGAAAAAATAATAACAAAATTAATGTGGAAGAACAAAAGGTCAAGGAATTTAATAAATTAATAAGAGAAGGGAACCAATTTTTAAAAATGAAGGAAAAAGGCCTAGCCATACCAGATCACAAACTATATTTAAAGTAGTAATCATCAAAACAATCTGGTGGTAAGAAATAGAATAGTGCCTCAATAGAATAGGTTAGGTAATCATCCACAGTAGTGAATGGCCACTGTAACCTATTGTTCAATAAACCCAAACATCCAAGCTTTTGGAGGAAGAATTCATTATTTGACAAAAACTGCTGGGAAAGCTGGAAAACAATATAACAGAAACCAGGCATAGACCAGCATCTCACACCACGTACCAAGATAAAGTCAAAATGGATACTTGGTCTACAAATAAAAGGTGATACAATAAACAAATTAGGGGAACTTGGAATAGTTTACCTATCAGACTTATGGATAAGGGAAGAAATTATGATGAAACAAGACATAGAGATAATTATGAGAAGAAAAATGGATAATTTTGATTATATTAAAAATGTTTTGTACAAACAAAACCAATGCAACAAGGATTAGAAGGGAAGCAAAAAACTAAAGGGAAAATTTTATAGCAAGTGTCTTTGACAAAGGTCTCATTTCTCAAATATATAGACAACTGACTCAAATTTATAAGAATACAGATCATTTTCCAATTGAAACAGTGGTTAAGAATATGAACTGGAAATTCTAAGATGAAATTAAAACTATCTGAAGTCATATGAAAAAAGTTTCAAATCACTATTAATTAGAGAAATGCAAATTAAAACAATTCTGAGATACCATCTCACATCTATCAGAGTGACTAACATAACCAAAAGGGAAAATGATAAATGTTTAGGGGATGTGGCAAAATTGGGACACTAATGTACTCTTGGTGGAGCTGTGAACTGATACAACCATTCTGGAGAGCAATCTGGAACCAAAGAACCATAAAGCTATGCATAGCCTCTGATTCAGCAATACTACTACCATGTCTGTATCCCAAAGAGATCAAAGAAAAAGGAAAAGAGCATATATAGACGAAAAATTCACAGAAATTCCTTTCATAGAGATAAAGAATTGGAAACCAAGAAGTTGTCCATAAACTGAAGAGTGGCTGAATAAGTTGGGTCATTTGGTTGTAATGGAATACTATTGCGCCATAAGAAATGAAGAACAGGATGAGTTCAGAAAAGCCTCCAAATACTTACATGAGCTGAAGCAAAATGAAGTGAGCAGAAACAGAAAAACACTGTATACAGTAACAGAAATATTAAATAATGATCAGCTGTGAAGAACTAAATTATTATCAGCAATGCAACATTCCAAGATAACCCCAAGGAACTCATGATGAAAAATGTTTTCTACAGCCATAGAAGGAACTGTTGGGAGTCAGACTGCAGATGAAAACATATAATTTTTAACTATTTCTTTCAGAAATGAGTTTTTTCTAGTATGTGCAATATGTGTCTTCTTTCATGGCATGGGGAATATAGAAATATGTATTGCATGATAGCACTGGTATAATCTATATCATATTATTTGCTATCTCAGAGAGGGAGGAAAGAAAGGGGAGGGGTAGAATCTGGATTGCAAAATGTCAGATAACCATTGTTTAAAATGGTTTCTACATGTAATAAAAAAAAACTGGAAATTTAATTTTTTTAAGAGCATGTTATGATTATTTCCCCCCACCCAGAGCTAATTGTTAAACATTTACCAATACACCTGTGGGTTCAGCCCAATATTCTAACCTATCAAGATCTTTTTGGATGCTGGCCCCATCATTCCATGAATATAAATTCTCCGATGAATATTGAAAGATAAGTTGAGAAGGATGGCTTTGCCAAATTCTTTCCATTTATAGAAATTATCTCTAGTATAAACTCTCTGATGAACAATATGGACTATGCTAAGAACTTGTAGTTCCCAATTAAAACTTTACTATA
The DNA here is from genome assembly GCF_016433145.1 of Gracilinanus agilis. Lineage (NCBI taxonomy): Eukaryota > Metazoa > Chordata > Mammalia > Didelphimorphia > Didelphidae > Gracilinanus > Gracilinanus agilis. The sequence goes on from NC_058131.1 coordinate 84,014,281, forward strand.
TAAATGCTAGTCGTTATAATTTATTATTCAAAAGAATAACACTTAAGTCATCCCAGAGGTCATGCAACCCCAGGGTTATGGGTAGAAGGGTCCTTAGAAATCATCTAATCCAAACCTTCACTTTAAAGATGAGGAAACTGAAACCATCTACTCCAGCCTGTAATTAAATCTTGAATGTTATCTACATCATTAGAAAGTAGCGATCCAGCTCCTTCCAGGAGACCTCTGTTGATGAGGATTCCCAGCTGTGGTTTAGAGCTTGTGTGGTGGGTTTTTGGAATATAAACGCAAGTTATTAAACTGGGTCCATTTGTTCATCATTTGGGGGATTGATTCTGTCATCTAATGAAATAGTTATTCCTTCTGTATGTGTGCTGGCCATAAATATGATGAGCATGCTTGTCATTCTCTAGTATATGAGCTTGGGAAAGTTGCTTCACTTTTATCTTTGAAATAAACATCCTTTTGTAAAAACTAATCAATGGTATGTTTAAAGCAACACCAGTTCTAGGTTTCGGTTTCTTAAAATTAGAGGTTGGGTTAGATTATCTTTAAGAATTCTTCTAGGTGTTCTGAATCACCTGAAGCAAGCCAATGACACCATTAGACTGGAGTCACTAATGGATTAGACAACAAAGGGAGGAATGTTGTCAAGGTGCTGGGTTACATGGGAGTAGTCTTGTAGCTTTCTCTCATTAACAGAAATTAGTTTATCAGATTGCTAAGTGACACCCCAGGTCCCAAGGGAGTCAGATTTGGGACAGGGAAGTTTTATCATATATGGAGGTCAAGGAAGGGGGAAAGGAAAGTGTAGGAAAGGAGAGTCATTTAGTGGCTCAGGGTGGGAAGAGGGAATGGACATCATGAGGGTACTGGGTGCCCATAATGAAAGGTGATCATAGAGGAAGATATCAGAGAGACAGAGAGACAGAGAAAGAGACAGAGGCAGAGAGACAGAAACAGAGAGACAGAGACAGAGAAACAGAGAGACAGACAGAGACAGAGAGACAGGCAGAGAGACAGGCAGAAAGAGGGAGAGAGACAGAGAAACAGAGAGATAGAGAGACAGAGAAACAGAGACAGAGACAGAGACAGAGAGAGAAACAAAGACAGAGAGAGACAGGAAGAGAGAGGGAAAGAGAGAGACAGAGACAGAGAGACAGAGACAGAGAGACAGAAAAGGAGAGAGAGGGGGAGAGGGAGAGAGATGGGGGAGAGAGAGAGAGAG
>NC_058131.1:84025508-84051811 GCF_016433145.1 Gracilinanus agilis
GAGAGGGAGAGGGAGGGAGGGGGGAAAGAGAGGAAGGGAAGTAGGGAAGGAGAGAGGGAGAGAGGAAAAGAGAGAGGGAGGGAGGCAGAAGACAGTCCTTGCCCTCAAGGAGATTACAGTCTAATAAGTGAAACAACATGCAAACAAATATAAACAAACAATTTTGTTTCGAGGGTAAATAGGAAATAATTAACATAGAGGAGGCCCTGGAATTAAGAGGAATTAGGAAAGGCTTCCTGTAGAAGGTGGGATTTTTAACTGGGTCTTAAAGGAGCCAAAGAGGTCAGTAGTTGGAACTGAGGGAGAAAGAGAATACTCTAGGCATGAGCAGCAGAGAGAAAATGCCTGGAGCTAAAAGATGGAGTAACTTGCTCCTGGAATAGTCCAGAGGCCAGTGTCACTATTCAAAGAGTACATATAGGAGAGTAAGATGTAAAAAGACCAGACAGGTAGGAGAGGGTTGAGTTATGATGGATTTTGAATGTCAAACAGAGTATGGAGGCACTGGGAAGTCACTGGGCAGGGTGGGGGAGTGGGGTGACATGATCCAAATGAACTTTAGGCAAACCACGTTGGTGGCTGAATGGCAGATGGACTGGAGTGGAGAGAGGCTTGAGGCAGGCAGCCACCCAGGAGATTACTGCAATAATCCAGGAGTAAAGTGATGAGCACCTGCTCCAGAATGATCTGCCCTCCATTCATTATGAATAGTGAAGAAATGGCATTATTCTGTAATTCTAGTGGAAATCGAACCCAGAGCTCTAGGGTTTGAAGGCTTCAGCCATAGGCTCAGCCTCAGCCCAAGTCCTCGGGTTCTTCCCACTGAAAGGTGACTTCTGCCCAAGATTCTGTTCCACACTCAAGCAACTTGCTCTGACTCCTCCCAAGCCCCATTGTTTCCTTCTTCCCAGAAGTCTCTTCAAGGTCAATGCCAATAGGGAGAGAGGGAATCAGCATTTAGAGAGCCTATTATTACATGCCGATATCTCATTTGCTCCTCACAAGAGCCCTGGGTGGTAGGTGCTGGGAAACTGAGACAATCTGGTTAAGAAATTTGTCCAGTCACAAAGCTAGTAAGAGTCTGAGGCTATATTTGAACTTGGATCTTCCTGGAGACAGGTCTAACACTCTCTCCTCTGAACCACATAGTTGCTAAAGAAATCTGAAAAATACTGTGGGATTTATTTACTCACAAACCGACTTTCCTGCATCTTGTGTTCCCATAGTAACACAAGAGTGGTGTGTGGCAGGGTGAGCCAAGCAATTAACTTGTTAGGTTTATTTGGTTGTTTGGGTTTTTTTTTTAATTCAACACATTTATTTTAAAAACCAAATTTGTATTTATATCTTTTGTTTTTCTATCACCCACATTTCCCGATATTTTCCTCTTCCCTTCCACTCCCTGTGAGCCCTCAATCATAAAAAAGAAAAAAGCAATACAGAAGGGAAAAAAGATCAGCCAATGTAACCAACCCCTAAGTCAGGCTCCGGGTCAATGACCATGCTGTAGGTGGATACACAAAGAAAGTGATTTTAAAAAAGAAATCATACTTGCCTTGCACCTGTTGTTCTCTGTCCATGACTTTCTATTTGCTGTCTCTGTGTCTTGAATTGGTACCCCATGCCTAGAATACTCTTCCTCCTTAATCTCCTCTTCTTAGAACCCCTATTTCTTTTCAAAGTTCAGCTTAAGTGACATTTCTTTTCCTTCTTTTTTTTTAAACCCTTACCTTCAGTGAAAGAATTGATATCAAGTATTGCTTCCAAGGCAAGAAGATCAATAAGGGCTAGACAATAGGGGTTATAGGACTTACCCAGGGTCACACTGCTGGGAAGTATCTAAGGTCAAATTCAAACCCAGGACCTCCTGTCTCTCAGCCTGGCTCTTTATCCACTGAACTATCACCTTGTTGCTCCTAACTGCCATTTTTCTTTTAAAAGATCTTATCCCTTAGTTGTTAAATCCTATCCCCACCCCTTGAGCGTTCATTTTGTATATATCCTCAGTTTATATATCCATGACTTACTGTAACCTCCAGGAGAATATAAGTTGCTCAAGGATAGGGATTGTCTCATTTAAGTATCTGTATCCCTAGCTCCTAGCATGGTATTTGGTACATAGTAGATGCTTAGTGTTTATTGATTGATTAATTGATCAATACATATTATTTTCAATAGAAAATAGACGTTTCCTTGACAAAGCATAGCTTTCCCTGTCCCTGACCCGTTGTTATTGTTTTTTAAAACCCTTACCTTCCATCTTAAAATCAATATTGTGTATTGGTTCCAAAGCAGAAGAGTGGTAAGGGCTAGGCAATGGGGGTCACACAGCTAGGAAGTGTCTGAGGCCACATTTGACCCCAGAACTTCCTATCTATAGTCTTGGCTCTCAGTCCACTGAATCATCTAGCTGCCCCCCTTTCCCCATTGTTTAAGGTCCTTGATCTCTTCCTATTCCATCTTCTGCTTTGCTCATCCTCCCTCCTATTTCTATGGCACCTATCACCATGGTACCTGGGTGCTCAAATAAACACACAAAGTTAAAAACAGAACCATATGTGGGAAGAATCACTCCTTTTCAAATCCCTCACCCCCTGGAGCTGTGCTCAGAGGAGTAGTGATGAGATGGAGACGTCTTCTGAAATAACAGAACTCTGGTTCCTTTCACGGAGTCAAGAAGAGTTGTGCCAAAGTCAGTTAGATAAATATTTACTGAATAGTCACAGGTTGAATAATGCCTTCTAAGACCAAGGAAGGAAAATAGTGAGATCAGATTCATTCCCTTCCCTAAAGCTCTCAGCCTAAGGGGCAAAACACACAAATATACAAAGCAACTTGAAGACAAGACCCTGCTATAACAGGATCATTGTACAGAATTGGCTGGACCAGAGGCCAATTTATATCTTTCAGAACAAAAGAACAATAAGAATACTCCAATGGTCTGTGATCTCCTTGAGATTCATTTTCTCTTCGATAATGTAGATTACCCCATCCATGCCTGTCCATCCTGTGTCTTTTGTCCATGGCCTCTTATAAATTCACTACAACGGTTCCATTCAATGAACTAGGTACCTCCTTTGAGTACTTCTAAAATCAAGAAAATACCAAACATAGCTTCTCCTTCCCACCCTGATGTATGGGGTCCTCTATCTCCCCATTCAGTCCCCTTCTTCCTTCTCCTTTCCATCCTGATGTGTGGGGTCCTCCATCTCTCCCTTCAGTCCTTTTCTTCCCCCATCCTCTCTATATGTGAACTGTTATCTTCTCTTTTTCCTCAGGACTAACCCATCTTTTTGTTTTTGATCCCACATTTCTTTGACCACCATTTCTTTGCACTACTTTGCCTTTGTATCTTTCACCTAGATTTATCCCTGTATCCCTTCCCCTTCCTGTCCTAGAGAAACAGTCTTTATCATAAAGAATTTTCTTAAAGACAAGAAATTCAGTAAAACCAATATATCTAACAAGCTGATGTAATATGTAATGTTCCAAATCCTTTGCATGCTGTCGCCTACTCACATCCATCGTGTAACCTCCCATCACCCCTTCTAGTGATCCTCCATTTCAGTTCATTCAGAGGCTGCCATCATGTCCCATGACTCCCAATCCTACAGCCCCATTGCAAGACAATTGGCATTAAAGAGATGGGCCTTCTTTGTTTCAGGGAAAATTTTGAGGTCATTCTAAGAACTCTACAATTTCTTAGACCTCCACCAACTCTCAATATTGGATTAGTTCAATGTCTGTTTGCAGCATTTGGCTGAGCTATCCATAGATCCAACATTAATATACCACTTTGAAGTCTGCAAAGCATTTTATATACCTTATCTCATTTGGCTTTAATAACAAGTCTTTGAAGTAGATGACCATAGGTATTACTAGCCCCATTTTACAGATGAGAAAGGGGTTGAATGACTTAGGAATAGTCTCCCAGTTACTAAGTTGTCTTAAAAAAGATTTGAAGCCACATCTTCCCAATGGACGTGAACTCTCACCTTCTAGCCGTTATCCCACCATGCTCATAGACGACAGTGTAAGTCTTAGGCAACCCAATTACTTGATTAACTCAGGAGTTAATTCTGTAGAAGAAAAGAATAATCAAGCAGACTACAGATAGATATAGACTTTAGCAAAGTAGGTCAAGGAGACAGAAAACAAAAACATTATGAAGCAAACCCAGATCTAAGCAAAGAATAATTTTGGATTGCAAATAGGTTGCAAGGTACACATTTGAAAAAACCACAATGAACATATCTACAGGGATCTCAATATAAATAGGAGGAGATTAGAAAAGTGGACACAGTCAAATAAAGGAAGCTTTCTCGGCTTAAGAAATAAGTTCTACATTCCTTCCCAAAGACAGCTTGGGATCACTAGGAACAATGGATTTTACTCCAATAGAAAACCAAGAGGTAGAAGTCAGAAATCCTTAGTTCTATTTCCAATTCTGTTAATTTTCTGTGTGACTTCAGGTAAGGCACCTCACCTCTTTTTTTTTTTTTTTAACCCTTACCTTCTGTCTTAGTATAAATTCTAAGGCAGAAGAGTGGCAAAGGCTAGGCAACTGGAATTAAGTGACTTGCTCAGGGTCACATAGCAGGGAAGTATCTGAGCCTAGATTTGAACCCAGGTCTTCCCAACTCCAGGTTTGGCACTCATATCCACTGTGGTACTTGCCTGCCCCTCTCCTAACCTCTTAATACCTCAGTTTACTCAAATGGAGAAGCAAAGAGCAAGTTTGACTCCAAAGAAGAAGTAGAGAAGGACAACCCCCCACTGCTTCTGTACAGAGGTATATGTCCATGGGGATGGAACATTACATATTACGTCAGTTATTTGGATATTGTAAAAGGGAATTCATAATCTCTTACTCTAACTTAACCAGAGAAAGAGCTGGCTGGCTCAGTGGACAGAGAACCAGACCCAAAGATAAGAGGTTCTGTTACCATGGAGACCAACCTCCTAATTTTAACCCCTACAATATGTTGGTTGGTTTTGCTGAATTTCTTTTCTCTTCTTTAAAAAAATCCTTTATTATAAGGAATGTTTCTCTAGGAGAGGGAAAGGAAGGGAAGGGATACAGGGATAAATCTAGGTGAAAGATTTCCCCCCCAAAATCTTATTTTTTTTTAAGAAAAAAATGTAGCCTTCAAAATTAAACACAAGGCTTCCTCCAGACATGACCCAGTTAGGGTAGAATGCTATGAGATACTTATCTCCTTCATTTTAGACCCTATACCGCTATTAACACAGTTTTAGATTGCGCTAGACTCACATGAGCTTACAATCAAACTCCTAAACCTTTTATCACACGACTAGCTGTCAAAAGTGCCTAGCAAACCCAGGATTGTTGAGAGCATAATAAGATTATGTAAAGCCTTTGGAAAGCTAAAAGCATAAAAAATATAAAGTATTATTGGTTTGATCCTTTAAGTACAAAATTTAAAAGTCACTCTCATATAATTTCATTTCCATCCCCTCTCAGGAGACAATTACTACCCCTGTTGGGACTTCCTGTAGGTACTTTAAAGATGGTTCCAGGGAAAACCAGGGAAGAGAACAAGAGTCGGGGATTGAGGCATCTAGAACCGAATCCAGTGCTCCAGATACTACATTGGCCAGCACAAGGCAAATTACTTCTTTGATTTGGTCACAAGTTTTCTATTGCTTCATTCAAAGGAAGATTTTCTAGGCCAGAAAGGCAGAGTTAGTTTAAGGCTAATAGGATCAGTCAGTCGAGGCATGGGCAGTTGGTCTACACTGACACTGGGCTCCAGGGCTTTGTCTCAAATGACTTTCCCAGGGTCACACAGCTAGGAAATGTAGCAGATCCTCCCAACTCCAAGCTTAGTGCTCCATCTATTGTGCTATCTAGCTGCCCCACAAATATACTTTCTATTTTTTGTTCTTGGAATAATAATCCAGTCTATTGTGTGTGGGTCCATCCACCATCCCTGAGACTCTCCAAAGCAAAGCTTCCTTTTCTGGCTCTTGTACATGGTGTCTTCAGAATAGAAGTTCTTTGAAGGCAGAGATTCACTTTGGTATTTGTATCCCCACCACTTAGCACAGTAAATGTGTTCATCCCTCTTGTCCATTTCTCCCATTTTACTGATGAGGAACCTGAGGCCCAGAAAAGAGAAGTGATTTGTAAAAGGTTCATATAGCCATTATTTGCATTGAATTTTCCTTTCCCATTAACCTGGTACCATTACACCTATCAATGAATCATACAACCCTAAAGGGACTCACATGTGACCTCTGGCTCTAGATTCAGGGCTCTCTCCATCACCCCATGCCCTTAGGGTAATCACCAAAAGGCTTGGTCAGCTGGAAGAACAGACCTGGTGAAGAATGCAGAGCATTTTGGTCTGGAAAGTGGAACTCCAAAATGAATCTTTAATGTTTCAAAGGCCTATTTGGAAATTTTGAAATATGTAGGGGATTTATAGCACAAAACACAAGAAAAGAGAGAGGGAGAGACAGAGAGAAACAAAAGGAAGGAAGGAAGGAAGGAAGGAAGGAAGGAAGCAAGCAAGCAAGCAAGCAAGCAAGCAAAGAAAGAAGGAAGGAAGGAAGAAAGGAGTTGTGTTCTAGTATGTCCCTTTTGCCACAGGTCACTATTCAATCCTTTTCCTCAATCTGACACAAAATTCATATAAACCATAAACCAAGACCTCTGGTCTCAGAGCCTATGATTATTTTTCTCTTCTTTTCTTTTTATTATTTATTTTATTATTTTAGTTCATCCTTCCTTGTTTAAATGCATGTGAGAAAAAAGAGAAATTTGGTTATAGTAGCAGGAATTAAGAACCAAGTTTGCCTGCTGGACCCTACCTTCTGTATGCATGTACCTAAGCTAGCTACTGGTGGACAAAGAGAGTTAAAAGGCATTTACTCTCTAACCCAAAGATCAGGCAGGCCTGAGAGAGTTTCCATGAGAGGAAGCCAAATTAGGTCAAGACCTCAGATTTCAAGCGTCCTCCTTGTGGAAGATGGGTCACTAAAGAACTGATATTTCTCTGTGGCTATAGGATAGACTCACAAAAGAGCAGTCAACACTCCTCTGGGAGAAAGAGGGGATCCAGCAATTACAAAATCTAGCAATTACAGAAAACTAACAGATGTCAGCTGCAATTTAGCAGATAATAAGCAGTTACATATCAACATAGTAAAATGATTAGATTGGCTTTTTTATTCATTCTATTTATAATTCATTGATTTTGTCCTATTACCTCCTAAGTCACGGTTCTTTGTTTCTGAACATAGTTCAGAAATTCAGCTGTCCTGTGAGGAGTTGAGTTTAGAAATCCAGTTCTCCAACTAATCTCTGTTCTTTTCTTGCCTCAAGGAATCTGTTCTTCTTGAGGGTTATGGGTGGACACCAGGGAGTATAGTATACCACCAATCTATCCTTCAAGGATGTCCCACTTGTTATCCAAAGAAGTCTGATCCACGATCTCTGACTTGAAGGTAGATTCAAACAATGAACATTTCTAAGTCACAGGAGGGAAGTAGGGGGTTGTTGTTAGCCCCTCATTCCCAATTTCCAACCAAGCATATTGTCCCCCACACCTCAGCTCTGTAATTATATTGATTTTGCCATTCATGATATTAAATTCTTGTAACCAATCATACCTCATTACTCATCTGGGAAGTCTTGTTTGTTTTCTACTCCCCAATAACTATAAAAGAGAGCTGTCTTTCCTCATTTGGGGTCTTAGTTTTGCTGGGAAACAAAGATCCTATTTATTGGTAAATTCACACTTTACTAATAAATTGATGGTGCTCAAAACTTTGTGCTTCAGTTTACTTTATTTTGACCACAACAATAGTAGATAAACCAGCAAATGCTCATTTGTCCACCAGCAGTCGAAATCAGTTGATATGTGGGGGTAGACATGGCAACTTGAAATGTAGTGATATTCCTGCTGGGAAGCATGAGTCATCTGGGCTCTATGTATTCTCTTAATCATTCACAGCATAGGAATGTATAAGACAGTGTGTCCCTGTAAGGAGGGGTATGCAGAGGGATTTTCCTGGTTTTTTACCTTGCTATTGTGTTTGCCTTGCTTGGAGTTAACAAGAGCTCTGGCTTGGTTTATTAAACAAAAACAAACAAACAAAAAAAACCAACCAAATCCATATCTGATAAGTTAGGGGTTTTGATTAAATGCTGCCCTATAGCTTCCATCAAACTTTGGTGGGGGTCTTAAGGGATTGAGATCCCGTGTTGAAGGGATTTCTAGCTACACACATAAATGGGTTAAGCCAAATTGATGGCAGGAGGGATGGAGGAACCAAATGAAATGAAAACAAACAATCCCCTAAGCCTTCTCTCCTTCAGGCTACATCAGGCAGAATACCAAAGGCACCAACTTGTCAGCATGTGAAGTCATATAGTATTATTATGGGCTGCTCTCAGGCTTAAAGATTTCAGACTCAGATTCCCACAGGGTCTAATTTATACCCAGGAAGTTTCATATTCAAAGCCCACAGAGATTTGTTTGGGCAAAAAAGGAATACAACTGGCAGAGGGCCATCTTTCCCCTTGGGGAGATCGGTAAGGGCACAGAGTACCTGCTGACTTCTGCAAACAACAAGGGAGCAGAAATCTGGGAGAATGCAGAGCTCCCAGGGCTCTCTGCTTCAATCTATCAACAGCTCTTTACGGAACCTCCATTCTCCAATCTATCTAATGCTGTGCTAGACATTGCGATGCCTGTAGTCCGGGCTCTCAAGAAACCTGCAATTGGGTTGGGAAAGAAAAGACAAACACCCACAGGTGATAAAATTATCAAACAGATCTAGGCAAAATACATACATATGTGTGTGAATAAAGAACGCCACTTACCCACTTGGTAAGCAGTTGGATAAAAATATATACACAGACACATAGCTTAGCTCTGTAGCTATTTATATATATTTTATATATAAATATGTTTTTATATATTTTATATGTGTGTGAGTATATACATATATACAAACATATATATATATATATATATATACATATATATATGTAAATTGGGGATAATAATAACACCTACTTCCCAGGATTGTTGTGACAAGGGGAAAGGAACAGCATTTATTAAATACAAATAGTGTGCCAAGCACTGGGTTAAATTAAGTGCCTTAACGATATTCTCTCATTTCATCCTCATTTGGACAACAGACTTGAGGTAAGTGTTATTATTATCCCCATTTTACAGTTGATGAAACTCGGGTAGAAAGATATTGTGACTTGTCAAAGATTGTATAGCCATTGTCTTGAACAACAACAACAATAATAATAGCTAACATCCAAATAGCATTTTCTATTTACCAGACACTGTGCTAAGTACTTTATTTGATCTCACTTGATCCTCACAACAAACCTAGGAGGTTGGTGCTATTATTATTATTCCCATTTTATAGCTGAATGAACTGAGGCAGAGAGAGGTTAAATGACTTGCCAAGATCACACAGCCAGTAGTTTTCTGAAATTGGATCTGAACTTGGGTCTTCCTGACTCCAGGACCAAAACTCTATCCACTGAACCAAGCAGCTGTAAAATAATAATTGTGAGGTTCTTTGAAAGCCTTAAATTACTATATAAATTCTAATTATTATATGTTCATACATGTGCATATTTACATGTATATTATCTTTCTGAATAAATGCACATATACATGTATATGTATATATCACTATAGATATTATAGCTATAGATGTGATGTGATATGATATGATATGGCATGGTATGGCACGGCATGGCATGACATGGTATGGAATGGTATGGCTTGGCATGGTATGCCATGGTATGGTATGATATGGTATGGCTATATCTTGGATAGTCACAGCAATGGACTATGAGTTGGACCCAGAATTGAACAGTAGATGGTCCAGCTACGTTGTCTTCAGGAAATTGCAAAGTTCTTTTAATGCTGCCAATCTTCTCCCTGAACAAAAACTCTTTTTAATACTAATATTTTTAAGAAGAGTGAACATGTCATAGTGGATAGCAAGCTAGCCTCAAAGTCAGGAAGTCTGAGAGGTTCAGGTCCTGCTTCTCACACATAATAGTTCTGTGATTGTGGACAAGTCATTTTAGCTCTCAGTGTTCTATAAATCACAAAGAAAGCGCCATCTGAATCGGGAGAGGGAGTTTCCTTACAGAGAGTTCCCTTTTCTCAGTGAAATAGCAAATCCTTCCCCTGTCCCAATTTTTAATACCAAATCTTCCAGTGCTGCTATATGACTATTAGTCATGGAACTCAAGTCTTCAAGTCATTTAAAATGAAGACAACTCAGAAGGCAATGGAAAAGCATATGGCGGACCCAATCAGGTAACAACATATAACACAATGAATTACTGTATTACATGACCAGACATTTTTTGTATTACATTCTATTCTGAGTTCAATAAATAGTTTCATAATTTCCAGGGGGCGCTAAGTAATATTTTTTTCTGGAAAGGGGGTGGTAAGCCAAAAAAGTTTGGGAACCACTGGTCTAGACTAACATGATAGTGATAACAATGTCAGGACCAACATCTTGTATCTTATCTAATCTTATTTAATATTACATTGCCTAGTATAGAACTTAGCACAGTGCCCAACTCATAGCAGCCCCTTAATAAATGTTTGTTGATCAGTGGAGTGAGAGCCAGGCCTAGAGACGGGAGGTCCTAGGTTCAAATCCAGCCTCAGACACTTCCCAGCTGTGTGACCCTGGGCAAGTCACTTGACCTCCATCGCCTACCCTTACCACTCTTCCACCTATAAGTCAATACACAGAAGTTAAGGGTTTAAAAATTTAAAAAAAAAAATTAATGTTTGTTGATTGATTGAGATGCATTATTTGGAATTTGGGGGGTTCCATTGAGAGGAATTTGGGGCTCATTTGAGTTTTAAATATTTAGTTATATGACAAACTTCCTGTGGATGTTTAGGGGGCTTGGAAACCACATTTTCCATGATTTAACAGGTTTCCGGTTTTACCGTGATGATGTGAACCAACGTAAAGCGGAGCTTAAATAGGATGGACTGGTTTGGGACTGTCTCTTTGTTTATGTAGGACAGGTGAGAGAAGGTACAGCGGGGAATTTGAACTAGATCTTAGCAGGTACGTGCTGATTCTTTATTTTACCAACATGGCCCTAATTAAAATATTACTTCTTTTAATCTCCATCTACATTTATTATAATTACAACAGTTAGTAAGCTTTTTAAAAAGCCATCATTCTATAGATTTATTATCATTATTGCCTCCTCTTTTCCTGAGAATAAATCCGGACTTGCTTTATTATTTGTGTCATAAGTATTTTATTTAGACTTAAGAGTATTTTATTATAGTATCATTTATGTTATTTATTATTGAAAGTGCTTTGTTTAGATTTAGAGTCAAAAAGAATCTCAGCAATTTGGCACAACCCCCTCATTTTACAGATGAGGAATCTAAGCCCCAACAAGGTTAAACTATTTGTCAAAGATCATACAGGCGTCAGAAATGAAATCTAAACCCAAGTCATCTTCCCACACTCAGCCTATTGCTATTTATTTAGAACACAAGTCTTTATAATCCACCTACTTCCCCAAACACAGTGGGTACTCAAGTGTTGTTGACTAATTATATGAAAGAACTGACTGACCCCCAAGGCTAAAGACCACTGTGTGTCCAGGACTGTAGCCCTGGAAGTCAATTTCCACTTTGTCATTTGCTTTGGACACGGCACTTGGGTGACAAAGAGACAATGCTTTCAAGGCGATAACTTTTAAGGCTATTATTGCACTCTTGGAGACTATTACAGCCATAACAATAGATGAATTACTTGGAATTCCAAGTAATTCATCTATTGTTATTGCTATAATACATAAGAAGGAATAAAAAAAACAACAAAATACAATTTTTCTTCCTTAGGCTATAATCTAAATGGTTAGAGTCAATCATGAAAGTCAGCATGGCATAGTGAATAGAGGGCTGCCCTTGGAATGAGGCAAACCTATTCTCAAGTCATTTCTCTGACACATACTAATTCATATGACTATGAATAAGTTACTTAACATCTCCATGGCCCCAGGCAATTCTCCAACATTACAAGTTCCAGATCTGCAGTGGACTGCACTGAGGATATCACGGGTCTGGATGAAAATAGAAATTTCTCTTCAAAGTCAAACACGAGTTCTTTCCAATTATCTGAGCATGTGGTAGATGCTCTGTTGTTTATTGTTATTACTCTTAATGAGTCTACACGAGGAGTAAAGATACCACATCAAATGGCATCCAATTTTCTTCCACTAAGATCAGGTGATTAGGGCTTAGTAAAAATATAGCCCATACTCAGCCAAGAAATGGGGTTTGCCGAGAGATGGGGGCTCACAGCTATTCTTCATAAGTAAATCCATATCCCTTAACAGAGGTGATAAATTCATTGCCCATAGGCTACATTGTAATCCAGTCAGATTAAAATGTAATTGGGAAATGTTTAACAAAATAAATAAAAATAGAATATGTTACGGGAGAAATACTTGCTTTTTTGAGTTCATGTGGTATAAAACAGTTGCCCAAATAGATTTCCACAATGCAAAAATTATAGAGGTAAAAAACTAGGTTTTATTATGTCTAAACACAGTTTCAGAGGTTTAGAAAAGTAACCCATACACCCTGATTGGGATTCTAACAAGGCTTCTGATAGGTAAAAATTATATCTGAGTGGCAGAGAAATAATTCTTTTAAATATCACAATTTTATACTTTTTTAAGGTTATAAATGTTTTCTTTTAAAAAGACAAATTCATAATGCTTCTTTCAATGTCATAAAAGCTGAACAAGCTTAGTTAAGCGGAACTATAATTTCATATATTCCCTATGGAAACAAACCTAATTAAATAGACTTTATAGGTAAACCAAGTCATGTTACAGATTAATCCACATTTAGAGAGTTTTTAATGGGCTAATTGAAAAGGGGAATGTATATGCCTACAGAGTCAACATCCACAGTCAACTTGGAAATCCCTGACTCCTTTTTTGGCTTCTGATTTGAGGAATATAGGCAGCTGCAAGTAAATTTTCACATCTGGTGGGATAGGTTTTAGCTTCCCTCACTAGGGGAAGCTAGGTTGCCACAATGGATAGAGCACCACCCTAGAGACAGGAGGTCCTGGGTTTAAACCTGACTTCAGAAAACCCTGGGAAAGTCACTTAACCCTCTTTGCCAGACCCTTGCCCTTCTTTCTTGGAGTTGTTAGTAGGATAGAAAATAAGAGTTTCAAAAACTAATTATAATAATCTCCTAATAAGTAGAAATAACCCTGACCCCTTCCCCATAATAAAAATTAATAAAAGAAAGTTTAAAATCCCCCTAACAAATACAACATATTTTGTTTAATTTGTGGTCTTTTAAATCAATATATGGCCCACAGAAATCTGTTTCTATCTGAGTTTGACACCACTGATTTAGAACAAATGTGGGCATAGAGCTAGCACTTAACAAAGATTTGTTTATTGATAGATTGAGCCAGGGAGAGCTAGGGAGTAGATGGCCAAGTTAACCCAACTGTCAAAAGCTTAGAGCTTGCTCAGCATTTTGTGCTTTGGCAAAAGAGAGTGGGTGGACTTCTCCAAGACTGATTTTTTTTGTGTGTGAATGTTGTAATTCAGTCATTTCAGTCTGTCTTACTCTTCTTGCCTCCATTTGGGGTTTTCTTGACAAAGATCGTGGAGTGGCTTGCCATTTCCTTCTCCAGCTCATTTTACAGATGAGGAAATGGAGGCAAACAGAATTAAGTGACTTATCCAGGGTTACACAGTTAATAAGTGTCTAAGGCTGGATTTGAACTCAGGGAGGTTCTGACCCAATATTCTGGCTTGCAATGCTGTCTGGTGGTCAAACACAGATGTCATCATGTCTTAAAACCCTTTAATCAATTTGTATTCCTACCAAATAAGGTTCAAACTTCTAGCATTCAAGATAACCCATGTTCTATCTAGCATCATTCTACCTTGAGTTCATCTCAAACTAGATTACACACATACACACACACACACACACACACACACACACACACACACACCATGTATTCTATATTCCATCTGAATTAGACTTTTCAACATTGCCCCCCACCTAATTCCCTTGATTCTCCTATGAAAATCCACTTACCTTTGTCCCAGTTTAAATGCTTCTTCCTCCAAAGCCTTCCTTGAAGCCCTCCTCAGTGAGCAATATGCCTTCATTCCCTGAGACATCATGAATTATTACTTTTCCATTTCCCTCATGTGGTTATCACAGATCATTTTACATCACACTTATTTTTCTTTGTGTCACATCCCTTTTTTGGAATGTCTAGACTCTTGTATGTTATTTAATCTTAAAATTTTTAACCTTTTAAAATATTTTTAATCTTTAAATTTAAAATTTTAATCTTTATTACTCTATTACAAAAATGAATAATATGGAAATGGGTATCAAGTGATAACACATATATAACCCAGAACATTTGCTTGTCAGCTCTGGGAGGGGGAAAAGAAAAGGAGAGGGAGAAAAAAATGAATCATGGGATCATGGAAAAATATTAAAAAATAAAAACATAAAAAAGTCAAAAAAATAAAAATAAAATTTTAATCTTTAAAATATTTTTAATCTTTAAATTTAAGTTTTTAATTTTTAATCTTTAAAATTCCATTGCCTAGTGCAGCCCTCGGAATATAGGAAGCCCCAGAGGGTAGAGCTAGTCTTTAGATTTGTGTTCACAACCCTATCCTGCCACTTCTTGTCAATTTTGGATACTTGTCTCTCCATTTTCACTCCCTGCTTAAAATTAATTTTCAACATAACCTCCCTTTTCCCCTATTTGTTATAAGATATTTTTTCTTTCTTTTTTTTTTTTTCTATTTGAGATAAAGCCTTGGACTCTGATTCTAGTTTATTTACTCGGAATCTCTGTTCCCTCCCTGATACATGGAACTCCCAGTCTATGAGCTCAGATAACCCTTCAGAGTTATGATATTCTCCTGTCCTTGGTATGCTATCTACAACCATTGGCCTTGTCATCTCGTTATCCAAAGGCCTTATCCGACTCTCGTTCCTAGTCCCTCCCATCCTGGCTCCCTTTGCAGTTACTCTTGACCTCGTGTGACACCATATTCTATCCAATTTGGAATAACCCTTGTATTTCCTTTTTTTTTTTCTTTTTTTGCCTTTTTAAAAATTTTATTCTTTAAAAAAATTAATAACAAATTTCCACATAAGTTTTCTGAAGTAATATAATCTAAATGATCTCCCTCCCTTCCTTCCTTTCCCCTCTAGGAGCTGGTGAGCAATTTGATCTGGGGTATACATGAATTATCACCCAAAACATATTTCCATAATGCTCATTTTTATAAGTGAAAAATCTTATAAAACCCAAACCCCCAAATATATACTCAAATAAGCAAGTGATGAATCAAATCCTACTCCAACAGTTCTTTAATAGAATCAAAATTATTCAATTTACATCTTGTAATGTTCTTTATCTCTTGTTTGGTCATAAATTCTTCCCATCTCCATAGATCTGACAGGTAGACAATTCTATGTTCCCCTAATTTACTTATAATATCACTCTTTATGTTTAAATAATATACCCATTTTGACCTTATCTTGGAAAAGGGTGTGCAGAATTGATCTAAACCTAAATTTTCCCATACTCTTTTCCAATTTTCCCAGCAGTTTTTGTCAAATAGAGTCCTTATCCCAAAAGCTGGGATCTTTGGTTTTATCGAACAATAAATTGCAAAGTTCCTTTAACCTTAATCTACTCCACTGACCCATTCTTCTATTTCTTAGCCAGTACCAGATTGTTTTCATCTAATTTTTTAACTTTTTTTTTTTGGTTACATGATTCTTGTTGTCTCCCCCCTCTCTTCTCTCCAACCTCCCAGAGTTTACAAACAATTTTACTGGTTTTATATAATCATGTAATTTCTGTTAGTTTAATTATTTTATGGTCAATTATGTGGATGGTTTTCCTAATATTAAGTCAGTCCTGAATTCCTGGTATAAATCCCATCTGGTAATACTGAATAATCCTTGTGATATATTACTGCAGTCTCTTTGCTAGTATTTTATTTAAGATTTTTACATCAATGTTCATTGAGGAAATCAGTACATAATTTTATTTCTCTGTTTTTGACCTTCCGTGCTTAGGTATCAATACCATATCTGTGTCATTTGAAAAAATTTGATAGGACTCCTTCTTTGCTTCCATGTGTTTCTTAAAGTCTCTTCTCTACTTTATCAATTGAAGCCCGAATCTAATATTGTTTCCCTCTTGGAACTGACTTTAAAATACTTGAAGTTTTAAAAGTTATTAAGATTTTAAATTATTTGTATATGTTAAATATTATTTGTATTTAAATGTATTAAATTTAAATGTATTAAATTATTTGTATCTAATTGTATTAGATTTAATTGTATTAAATTATTTGTATTTAATCTTTTTATTATTATTGTTAAAATAAAATATAAAATTTTCATTCTGATGTTCGAAGTCCTTCACGACCTTTTTTTCCTTCCTCCCTCCCTTTCCAGTCCTTTGTTTTTTAACTTTAAGCCCTCATTTTCTTTTTCTTTTTAAACCCTTCCCTTCCATCTTAGAATCAATACTCAGTATTGGTTTCAAGGCAGAAGAGTGGTAAGAGCTAGGCAAGAGAAATTGACTTGCCCAGGGTCCCACACAGTTAGAAAGTGTCTGATGCCATATTTGAACCCAGGATCTCTCAAATCCAAGGCTGATGCCACCTATCTACCTCTTGTCTTTTTATACTTACATTCAACACCCATGAACCCTGAAATCCAGTGATATTGGCCTCTGCTGTTCTTCCTCAAAGATATTCCATCTCTCTGCTCCTAGCATTTTTGATGACTTTCCCCACACCTGGAAATTCTCCTCTTCTCATCTCTGCCTCTTGGGATTATTTCACCACCTTCAAGTCCCATTCAGCATATCAGCCTTTCCCTCTCCCTCTTAATTCTAGCATCTTCCATCTGTCCATTATCCCCAATTGATCCAGTGTAAATCATGTTTATATTTAGTCGTTTGCCTCTCCCCCATTAGATTGGCAGCTCCTTGAAAGCAGGACTGTCTTTTGCTTTTCTGTGAATCTCTAGTGTTCCGCACAATGGCTGGCACACTGTAGGTGCTTTATAAATATGTCCCCAACCCTTGTTTTGACAAGAAACTTTCTTCAGCATTTCCTGCATGGAAATGGTAATGATGCTGCCAGTAGAGGGTGCTCTGAAGCGATGAGAACATCAATCAATATGCCTCTGGGTTTTTCATCAGGGAATATTAAGTAAAAGTCTTGACAGCATTTTGTCTTATCAAATGTTAGTGAGAGGCAGCAAACAGCCCTTGGTTACTTGCATACTCCTCTCCCTCTCTCTTTCATCTCTCTCAGGTTTTTAACCTGGGCATTTGTATGATAATAATAATAATAATAATAATAATAATAACAATAATAATAATAATTTATATATGTGCCAGATACTGTGCTAAGGACTTGACCATTTTTATCTCATTTGACTGTCCCAACAACCCTTGGAGGGAGGGTGCTATTATCATTATTTGAGGAAAATACAAAATTAGTGAGCTAATGGGGCCAGTTGTGTCTAAGACAAGTAAAAATTAAAAGGAAAGAAAGTTCTATAAAAATAAAAAAGGCAATCATTTTACAAATCTTTGTTCCCATTCTTATTTTCTTATTCTTTCAACTGAACTGAAATGCACTGATCACAGTAGACATTAATAAATACTTAAATATAAATAACATACAATATAATAAATAATAATATAATACGGATATGAATTAATAAATATTGAAGAAATATTGAAGAAAGAAAGTACGTACTATTATGTCTTCTTATATAAAATCTCCTTTATTATTTTTTCTTAAAACTTTCACTCTGAGGTTGAAACAGATTTTCATATGCACCTCATATTTATAAAGGACATATAGGACAAAGGCATAAATATGTAAATACTATGAGTTAATGACCTAAAGCATCTTTGCACTAACTAAATTATTAACTGAATATTATTTAAAGTATATTCAGAGGGCAAATCTGGCCTCGGACTCTTCCAAACTGTGTGGCCCTGAGCAAGTCACTTAATTGCATTTGCTTCGTCCTCATCTTCCTGCCTTAAAGTTGCTACTAGAACAGAAAGTAAGAGTTTAAAGTTGTTTGTTTTTTTAAATATTCAAAGGGCAAAGGGAAAGGCTGAGGGATCAGAAAACAGAAATCTGAGGGGCTGCACATCATTGCTCAGTTGATCAAAGACAGAGCTGAAGAGGCAAAGGTTGCAGGTTGACCTCGAATCAGGGGCAGGATCTTCTCTAGAATTCTGTTCCAAAAGTTGTTGCCTTAATGCTGAGTGACTGACATTTGTCATATTTGGCACTGTATCAGGAAGAATGTAGAGGTCAGTAGACACTTTTCACTGCTGCTGGGAAAACAATTCAGAATGGGTTCCTGATTAAAAAAAAAAAAGGCAAAGTTAGGCAACAGGGATTGGCTATATTTGCTGCCAGTTTTGACCATGGTTTACGTTCCTGCAGGCAGAATCAGAAAACACAATGTTAAAAAACTGGATCCTTGTAAGCTTGTTGAGTTTATATATACAATTACTACTTTTGTCACTAGATGGCATGTGTGCACTGGTAAGGCAAAATGCTGGATGAATTTGACATTTAGTTCATCTTAGAAATGGGCAAAAACTGGGGGATGAGCAGCTTAAGGGGTTTAGAAATGAAATATAGAAGATATTGTCATTGATTGCAAAGTAGATTTGTACAATAGGGAAAAATCAGGAACTGCCCCAATAAGAGACAATATGCAGGCCTGTAAACTCATGGCTCAGAACTCCAACCTCTATGTTAACATGGACTGGGTCCAGTCTTAGGGAGCTATGTTTCCAATTTATAACTCTTTGGATTATTTTGCCGAAACCCAGAATTTCCACTAGAAACTTCGGAATATAACTTCCATTTAGGTTTCCATCTCCTCAACAGAAATTTTCTCTCCCTGGAGAGACCTCTTAACCTGAAACCCACTCTTCTGATGGGCAAATCTATGGCTGGGACCACCATTTCTTCATTCTTAACTCTATTCAGTTCTTTAGATTTCTTCACCTCCTTGACAGTGGCCTTGCCCCTATACAGGTGCTTAATTCCAACCCTCACCCACTCTCTAGCTTCCCTTTATGTGTTATCTTCCCCTCCTGCAATTTGAGAGTAGGAACTATCTTATTTGCCTATATTTATATCCCTAGAACTAGTGTCTGGCACTTGGTAAGTACTTAATAAATGTTTGATCCAGCTATCATCCATATCTATATCTATATCTATATCTATATCTATATCTATGTCTATATCTATATCTATATCTATCTATCTGTCTGTCTGTCTGTCTATCCATCCGTCTATGTATCTATGTATGTATCTATCCATCAATCTATTTATCTATGGATGTATCTCTACATCCATCTATCTATCTATCTATCTATCTATCTATCTATCTCTCTATCTATATCCATCTATCCATCTCTATCCATCATCTATCTGCCATCTGTCTATCTATCTACCTATCTACCTATCCATCCATCTATCTGGTCATCTCTCTATATCTATCTATTCATCCATTTATGTATGTATGTAGTATCCATCCATCCATCCATCCATCCATCCATCCATCTATCCATCTGTCTATCCACCTATCTATATCTATCTATGTATCCATCCATCTATCCATCTACCTATCTATCCATCCATCCATCTATCTATCCATCTATCTGTCCATCTCTCTATATCTGTCCATCTTTCTATCTATCCTTCTGTCTCCTATCTATCTATCCATCCATCTATCCATCCATCCATCTATCTATCTATCTATCTATCTATCTATCTATCTATCTATATCTCTCTATCTAATCTGGCTGGCTATCTAGCTCTCTATATGGTGAATAATTACAGTTTCCTTGCAAGCAGTCAAGATAACAATGAATATCAGATATAGGACATCCTTGTTTCACTCCATAAACACAAAGGGTTCACAGATGCCCATAAACAGTCAAAATACAATTCTCCCTGCTTTCAAGTTAATCCCACCTTTACTCCAAGAATCTCTAGTGTCCTACAGACTCATGGCTTTACCCTGTGGTTCAGCAAGCAAAAGGACTTGAAATTTCTAGAGAGACTGAATAATCCAGTGAAGTCTCTGAAAGTTTGGGTCTTCTCTAGGAAGGAAAAGAATAGAGGTTGCCAGGAAAGCAATCCTTCAGTCTCATTTTCTCTCCCCAGAACTATCTAACCTTCTAGATTCAGAGTGCCATAGATTTACATTGTCATTCTGTAGTTTGGACTCCTCTAGAAGAAAAACGCACGTGAAACTAATACAGAGGTAGCGAGTCACCTTCCTATCAGACATTCCTTATATAAATAGTGTATGATCATGGCGGAAGACAAAGTTCAGATTTAAGTTCAGTGACCAGCTGCTCCTCCAGCTATGAGAGCAACATGCTCAATCCTTGATGTTTCTAGTATCGTATAAGCTCTTTGAGGGCACATTATTTTTCATTTTTTATTTGTTTCCCAGTACCTAGCATAGTACCTGGCCCATGGTGGGCATTTGAAAAATGTTTAATGAATTGGACAGGGTTGGTCTGGAAACTTTTGGCTCTAGCAACCAGAAGTTTCTTGTTACTGAGAATCATAAGAAACAAAGAAATTCCACTCATTGATTCTTCTACCTTCTAAAAGACAAAATTACCATTTAAATAAGTCAAGATATTTTTGGCAGAGTTCCAGTCAATATCCAAATGATTGGTCTCTCATCACTAATATCTCCATGACAGACTTATAATCTATTTATCTACTTCCTCCTTTTTAAAATCACTAATTCATATATTTCCCCTTTTTGTCCAAGTAGTCTATAAGATATTCCAAAAACATAAATTTGATTTTTCAGCCTCTTTTTATCACCCAGATGCCCTCTATTGTGCTGTAAAGTTGAAGAAGCAAATCCCACAGTTATCAATGATTAGGCAGGGTCAGAAGAAGTGATTAAGTATTTAAAATCTATAAAGATATTGAACTTTGCTACTGAATTTATCAGATAGGCACAGGGATTGAGTCAGAGCTATTTAGCCTTTGAGCTTCAACCTTTTCCCTTTTTTGTCCTCAGTAGGCTGACTTTGCCTTTCTGACCTGCTAGAGCCCATGCTTTCCCGAGCCACAGGGAAATACAAGTTTATGGCTATGCCAAAGATATCTGAAGAACATAATGGGAATTTCCCCATGTCTTTCTTTCCTCAGGGATTGAGGGCTCATTGCCTGAGAGGAACAACTACTTGGACTTCCTATCTACTTTCATGCCTTTCTACCAGGTAGTTTGGGGTCCTGCCCCCACCACAGCTTGGTGGCTCCACTGATCTCCATGATCTCCCCAAGATAAAAGATTGGGGAAGAGACTGCTGAGCTCCATGGAGCAGAAATCAAGAGATGCCTGGGTTCTAGTTCTGATCTTACCACTAACTCAGGAAATCACATGAGTCAGATGATTTCATCTCTCTTCATCTCTAGGCAAAATAAGGTTTGGACTTCTACAACCTCTAAGGTCACTTCCAGTTCTGACATTCTAAAATTCCATGATGCAATGAAATCCCATTGTAATAAACTGGGTCTATATAACCTGGCCCCTTTCTGCATTTCCAGAATTCTTGTATTTATTCTCTTCAACATACTCAAAGATCCAGAAATACTGGTCTTCTTTCTGCTCTTCATACCAGATATTCTATCCCCTCACTTCATACCTTTAGACTGGTCCCCATGTCTAGAATCCTCTCCTTTCCCATTTTCCACTCCTGAATCCCCTGATTTTCTTCAAGTCTCATCTTCTCTAAGAAAACTTATCTCATTCCCAATTTTTTTAAAACTCTTACCTTCTGTCTTAGAATCAAGAAGGTAAGGTGTTTGTTTGTTTTTAAATAGAGAATGAGGAAATTTTTCTTACAGAAAAGCAGTAAGTTAGGTAATGGAAGTTAAATGATTTGCCCAGTGTCACCCAGCTGGGAAGTGTCTTTTGCCAGATTTGAACCCAGGATCTCCCTTCTCCATCCATTGGGCCACCAACTGCTCTGCCTCATTCCTTTCATACCAGCACCTTCCCTCTAAGGTTATCCCCAATTTATTCTGCATATAGCTTATTTATGCATCATTAATTTCCATGTTGTCCCCTCTCCCCATTATATCGTGAGCATTTTAAGTCCAGGAACTGTTTTTGCCTTGCTTCATATCTCCAGCACTTAGCACCATTCCCAGCACATAGTAGGTGATTACTAAATCACTAGCTTGCCTTGATGACCTAAAATCCAAATCCTTACTGAGCTTGGGAAAGGGGAATCTAATTCAGAACATGCCATTTCACTGATCTCAGCAGAAATTGCTGAAGAACACACATGGAATTTAATTAGTGTTGTCCTGTATAAAACTGAAGCAAGAGTAAAGAATCATTCATGGACAGTCTTTATAGTCCACTCACATCCACACAATGTCAAGAAATCTTTAAGCACGACCCCAACCCATGGGGTTTATAGAAGGACATAAACAAGAATCATAGATGTGGTAGTCACTGTTAGAGGAAATAGATGCATCAATGAGATCACCGAGCCAATCAAGCATTTGTCAAAGGATGGCAATAATCTGACAAAAAAAAACACCAGATTTGCCATTTCTCATTTATACTTTATTATAGTTTTGAGGGAAAACTGGGAGAATAAATGCTTAATAACACAGAATATCCATTCTCCTAGAATTATGGTACCCAACAAAACTTTCAGACCTCCAAAAGAAGACACAGAGGCAAAAAGGGCATGCTAAGAACCACTTGGTGTATAAACCCTTTAACATGTTCTACATTATTGCCTCATTTGAGTCTCAAAACAAGCCTGTGAGGCAGGTATCTCCACCCACTCATGTTCATACTTATTTTATTTCTCTGCATCATGGAGTTCCTTCTCTTCCCTTCGGGATTCCTTGAAATGCTCTCTGGGACTCATGGCCATCTGAGATACAGACTGAAGACACCAGCTCAAACTACTTATTCAATCTAAATCAAGTTTGATGCCTTTCTTTTTTAGGTAAAAAGAAATAATAGCTATAGAAGCACACATTTCTGGACTTTCTGGACTCCCAGTGGATTATCTCGTGCGTCCCCTGGGCTATTTTGTACCACACTTCAGTCTCTATGACCTTTTAGGGGTAGAAAACCAGAAAATAAAAGTTCCACTGTCATAGGAGACTTAGTAATAAGTTATGCAGAACTGGGCTAACTAAATCTTTCCTACTGAGTGTGTGGCAAGCATAGAGAACTGGCTACAGACCAATACTTGTTCCTTTTGTGCTCAGGGAGTTCATGAGGAAAGTGGTTTCTACAACCATTTAGTATATGATAGAACACACTCTGGCTCTCTTCAGAAAAGGGCTTTCATTAGGCAGTGGCAGTATTGTGATATCTTAACAAGCAATTCAGCCATACCAGTGTTGGCTTTCTGAATGGGATCACTGTTCTAAGCTGTCTGGCAACGGT
This sequence comes from Gracilinanus agilis, assembly GCF_016433145.1. Classification (NCBI taxonomy): domain Eukaryota; kingdom Metazoa; phylum Chordata; class Mammalia; order Didelphimorphia; family Didelphidae; genus Gracilinanus; species Gracilinanus agilis. Next base: position 84,049,106 of record NC_058131.1, read on the forward strand.
GCTTTGAGCCTTGGAATCGTTTTGTCGAGTGGGACTTAAGGAAAAGAGACAGGATTCCAAAGTGAATGTATTCATACGACTTTCTCCTCTTCAATCCCCCATAGCTTTCTTCCTTAGTTCTTAGGTCCCCCTTTCCTCAGCTGCTCTTTAATCATTTCCCTCCGGATGCTCACTGAAGAGCTTTTTTATCCCTCTGGGAACACAGGATTTCAGTTCTTTGAGAGGCTAGGAGAAACGGTTGAGTGGAGTGGGAAGGGCTGGTGGATTGCTGCTATTTGGTGGCCAAAAAAAAAAAGGAAAGTTTTAAATAATAATAATAATAACAGTTAGATAAGAGAAGAGCCAAGGTTTTTTCTTTTAAAGGCAAGAAGGGGAAACAAAGTTCTCTATTTAAAGTAACAAAACTCCCAAAGTCCAGACAAAACCCAGATTAGACAGTTCCTGAGAAATTGTATAATAATATTGCTCTTACTGAGTCATCTCAGTTGTGTCTGACTCTTCCTGACCTCTTTTTGGAATTTTCTTGGCAAAGATACTGGTGTGGTTTGCCATTTCTTTCTCCAGCTCATTTTCTAGATGAAGAAACTGAGGCAAACAGGCTTAAGTGACTTGCCCAGGGTCACACAGCTAGTAAGTGTCTGAAGATGAATTTGAACCTAGGAAGAGGAGCAAAACAGAGCAATGAAGCCACTATGTCTGAGTCCCTCACATTTCTAACCAGTCTTTCCAGCTAGCTAGGTTCTGCCATGGCTTGTATACTCTGCCATGAAGAGGCACTGGAGAAGAATCAGTGAAAGGTAGCTTGTCATTAAATAAACACCTTGGTACTGTGGAGATGCAACCTATACATTTTTACTTCATAAAAGTCTCTTCTAATGAAGAAAAACAGTTAAATAAAACTAACTATACAGTAACCTTACTGTAATCAGTAATCTGTATGTGGTCCGTGAGTCCCCCTACAGCAGAAACTCTTTGTAACCTTGGCATTAAACATGGCACCCAGAACAGAGGAGGCAATGGTTCCAGGAATGGGAAGCAGCCAGTGACCCCATGAGGAGTCAGAAGAGGGAATGCTGAGGAGAAGGTACATTGCAGAGAAAGCAAATGGGTGATTATAAGCAGAAGGAGAAAAGAATGAAGGAAAAAATGAACTTGGGCAGCACTTACAGAAAGCCTAGCTGAGCCAGACCATCCTGAGAGTATTTGCAGATGAAACTGGAAAGAGGAAAATAAATAAAAATAAAACAAAACAGATTTGCTAGTATTTTGAGGTGTCTATGCTGATGATTAATAGTAGAACCACTGCCTTTGGACTCTGCTGCCTCAGCCCCTGGTGTGCCATGTCAAGAAGTGGCAATGTCATTAAAGAAGGTGACGTCATAAGAGCAGCTGAATCTGACCAGAGAAATATTGGGGCGGGGGTGGAGGGAGGTAATCAATGATGGAGACCACACAATTTTCCAAGGGACTCAGGTTCTATTTTTAAGATATCTCAAAGAAGAGAATAGTCTAAAAGAATAGGGAAAAAAGTTTTTTGTTTTTTTCCTTAAACAGTAACCAAGAGATCTGCTACCACTTGACCCACACATCCATTTTTTAATCTTTCTAGTATCTTTATGAGTTTGGCCTATCAGGATATCTGTTAGAAATACATGACAAGGCATAGTTTTCTTGCCCCTCCATCCAAACAGTTGCCATGTGTTAGCTGCCTTTCTAACATCTCTTGAATGTCCCTTTTTCCTCCTCAACCTGGTCCCAGTTTACTTTTACAACTTTACTGCTTCTTTTACACACACTATAACTCAGCCAAAATGGCAGCTTGCTTTTAGGTTTTATTGATGTTTTCTTTTTTATATCCCAAACACTTACAGATTATTCCTACTTCATAAAAAGTCTCTTCTAATGAAGAAAAAATAGTTAAATAAAACTAATTATACAATGACCTCTGAAAGGGTCATTTCATACCTGCAGTACTCCCTATCTCTTTCTGCTTCTTAAACATTAACAGAAATCTATTTTCTCTCTCTCCCACCTCCACTAGGAAAAATTTTCATTAACAATTGTGCATAGTCAAGCAAAATAAGTTCCCTCAATGCATATTTTGTATATAAAAATAACCATCTTGTCCTGCACCCTCAATCTGTAATGGATTCAGACCAATAATACCTCACACCTTATATAAGGAATAGACTGCAAGTGAGTTCATGACCCAGATAAAAAAGGTCATATTATAAATAAATCAGAGAAACATTGGAAAGAGGAGAAATTTTCTATTAGATATGTAGATAACAACCACAAAATGAAAAAAAGTATCCAAGTAAAACAATTCCACAGAGAATTAAAAAACAGAGGATGTTTATATTAGCACACAAACATAATTTTCATAATATATATTATAATATGTTAAAACATATTTTAAACAAATTTCAACCAAAGTGGAGTTTGCAGTTTAGCATGTAATTTTTATTATGTGGGGGAGATACCTGGATCAGAGAAAAGTTCATGATCACAAAAGATAAAATGGATAATTTTTACCTAAAATGTAAACATTTTAGCACAAATAAAACTAATAGAACTAAAAATAAAAGGGAAAGAACTAGAAGAAATATTTGCAACAAGTTTCTTTAATAAAGGTCTTACTTAAAGAAACTTATTGAAAATATTTCTTCTAGTATATATATATATATATATATATATATATATATA
>NC_058131.1:84052198-84117890 GCF_016433145.1 Gracilinanus agilis
AGAGAGAGAGAGAGAAAGAGAGAGAGAGAGAGAGAGAGAGAGAGAGAGACACCAGCTTGGTACAAATTTAAGAAAAAGAGCCATTCACCAGTTGATAATAATCTTGGGACATGAACAGACAATTTTCAAAATAAGAAACCCAGGCTATTTCTAGCTATATGAAAACAATACTCCAAATCACTATTAGAGATGTGCAAATTAAAACAATTCTGAGATCCCACCTCACAACCATAGCAAAGATGACAAAGTTGAAAACTGGATTTATTGGAGGGGTTATAGCTAAACGGGCTCATTGATGTACCATTAGTTGGACCCGTGAATGGTGAAAACAATTTAGAATTATAAACAAAAAAATAACAAGCAGTATATGCACTCCATAGCTATACCACCACTAAGCCTATATTTAAGAAATCAAAGAAAGATGAAAAAAGTCCTTTTTGTACATATATATATATATACATACATACATATGTGTGTGTATATATATATATATATATTAGTAGCTCTTTTAGATGGTGGTAAAAAAATGGAAACTAAGCAGATACCCATCAATTGAGGAATGTGGTATATGAATGTGATAGAATATTATTGTGCTAAGAAAAGAGACAAAAGGATTATTTCAAAGAGCCATGGAAAGATTTCTATGAACTAATGCAGAGTGAAGAGAACAGAACCAGACCAATTTATACTCTAGTATCAACATTATAAAAATAAATGATTTTGAGGAACAATGAAGTGAGCAGAACTCATGAGAATCATTTATATAATAACAGTACTGTAACGAGTCAATAAACATTTTTTAAACATCTACGATGTGCCAGACAAGGAAAGGTAAGGGATAGTCCTTGCTTGCTTATGTACAGGATAAACCAGGAATAACTAGCAGAGACAAGGCACCAGAATTAAAAGGGACTAGGGGAGGTTTCCTGTACAAAGTGAGGTTTTAGCTGGGACTTGCAGGAAACTAGGAGGTGGAGATAAGAAGGGAACATTCCTGGCAAAGGTGGAAGTGAAGGAAGCCAGTGAAAATGCCCAAGGTCAGGAAATAGATGTCTTGTTCAAATGTCTTGTTGCTGTTGCAAGAATCCCTGGCTCACAGAACGTGTAATATAAACAGGTGTAAGAATGGAAAGGGAGAAAGAAGGACTTTGAAAGCCAAACAGAGGATTTCACATTTGAGGATGTCAAATTGATATTCCTAAAGTGCAGGTCTGACCACATCCCAGGCCTGCTCAATAATTCTAATGGCTCCCGATTGCCTCTAGGATGAAATACTATTTTATTTTTAGTTCATCCTTCTAAAAAAATCATTTTGGTGTAAATTTTGTAATGAACAAAATTGATAGCAACTTACTTTATATATATGTATACATATATATGTACATACATATGTATAGAGAGAATACATGCTCAAAGCATTTTAGGTGATTTTAATACATCAAAAAAGTTTGGGGACCACCGATAAAGGCAGTCATGACTGCAAAAAGCCAAGTTCATTGGTTCATTTTTCTCTCTAAGAGCTCAATCAGTATAATGACCTTGTGTTTATTTTCATGTACATACAAGTGTGTTGTCTGCCATGATAGAATGTAAATTCTCTAAGAACAGGAATTGTTTCATTTTTGTCTTTGTATTCCAGGGCTTGCCACAGAGTAGGCTCTTTCATTTCATTATTAGCAATACAGTCCTCATCACCCTTCTTCTACCACCCAACAACAATCTCTCTCTCTCTCTCTCTCTCTCTCTCTCTCTCTCTCTCTCTCTCTCTCTCTCTCTCTCTCTCTCTCCTAAACCAAGTAGAAGAAGGTCTGAAAAGAAAATGAGTACAGAAGTAGTGTGTGGGACTTCACCATGTGAAAGATTGTATTTGCNACACACACACATACACACACACACACACACACACACACACGCAAACACACTTTTTCTCTGTCTCTCCCTTTCCTCCTTTTCTTTTGTCTCTTTTCTGTTTCTCCCTCCATTCTTCCCTTTCCCTCCCTAAGTCCCTGTTTCTGTCAGTCTCTCCATCTCTCTCCCCAACTGCTCCATTGTCTGCTGCTTTAAAATCTCAGCCACAGCTCCACCTTCTGAAAGAAGCCCTTCTCCATCCCTTTTAGTGCTAATCTCATTCTTCTGAGATTATCTCCAATTTACCTGTCTATAACTTGTCTGTGAAGTTGTTTGCAAGGCTTACCTTTTGTCTTTCTTTGTAGTCCAGGCACTTAGCACAATGCCTGGCCCCAAATAAGTGCTTAATACACAATTCCACAGTAGAATTTAGTTCCCAATGTTGTTCTCTTGTTGAGAAAAATACTGGAATTACTCGAGGTCAGGAAATGATGGTCCTATAGGACTCTTGAGGGGAAGGCTTTAGTGACAAGTGACAGAACTGTAACAAGTCACATTGCTAAAGCATCAACTGGCAAGGAAAAATCCACTATGATCTATGGGCATTGAGGTTGGAACTGATTCTTCTAATCAATTGGCTTCAACTGGGCAGCCCTTTGGGTTCTGCCAAGTAATTTTCAAACACATAAAATGCTAACTGCATTGGATAAGAACAGCTTTAAAAACATTAGTTAGCCTATATATTTATACAGAGGGGTGGAGAAAGGGAAAGGAAGAGGGGATGGGAGAAGGAAAAACAGGGAGAGAGGGAGAGGAGGGGTGAGGGAGGGAGGGAGGAAAAGGGACAGAGGGCAAGAGAAGAAAGGGAAGGATAGCATGAGGAGGAAGGGGAGGAGAGGGGGGAAGGGAGGAAGAAGAAGAGAGGAGAGGAGAGAAGGAAGAGAAGAGAGAGGAAGAGAGAGGAAGAGAGAGAGACAAAAGGAAAAAAACAGAGACAGAGGGGGAGGGATAGAGAGAAGAGAGAGAGGAGGAAGAGGAGGAAGAGGAGAGGAGAGAGAGGAGAGGACAAAGGGGAGAGAGGCAGAGAGAAGAGAATGAGAGAGGGAGGGAGATGGGGGAGAGAGAGAGGAAAGAGGGAGGGAAGGAGAGAGGAGAGAGAAGAAGAGGAGAAAGAAGGGAGGAAGTGGGGAGGGAGAGAGGAGAGAGAAAGAGAGAACACTATATAAACATTTCATTTTATCCTTCAACAACCCTGGCAATCAGATGCTATTACTATTCCCATTTTACAGATGAGGAAACTAAAGCAGACATGGGTTAAGTTAATTGCCCAGATTCACAGTCATGCCCGAGGTCTGATATGAACTTGGGTCTTCCTGACAACTCTCTCCATGGAGCCACCTACCCTTCCTGTCATTTCTGATTTTCAAAAAAAAAAATTTAGGAATGTTAATTTCAAGCCTAAAGCATTGAGGGAGTAATGACTTTTACATGCAAAATGGATGCTACTTCATGCTTTTGAAGTGACTCAACTAGTATAGTCAAGATCTCAATGAAATTAAGGCAAATGGCCTAAAACTGAACAATCTGTCCTTTTCACTTGAGTGGCTTCTTTGTATGTTTACCTGAAAACCTGTGTTTGCTGGGAAGGGATGGAGCCCATTACCTGCAGGATTGAGGGCATCCTATGAAGACTCTATGCAGAGGGGGCTTGATCTAGCTCCCACCGCTCTTACCCACTCACTAGAGTAGCTAAAAAAAGCAAACACATGAGCTCACCCCTATTACTCCTAAATTGGACAATATTTGTATATTGCCTTGTGATGGAATTTATGAAAGCACCAATTCCAACTCCCATGGGCTGTCTCGGGATGTGGAGCTACTCCCTGAAAAGCCTCCTCAGGTTCCCAAGTAAACCTACTCATTCCTAAAAACTAGAAATTTTCAAATAAATGCTGGCAAACTGGGTTTAAACAGGCGAATGCAATCGGATTGTTATCCTTCTGGAAAGGATACTTGAAAACATTGCAATGATTTGGGGGCCACGTTCAGTTAATCTATCGGGTTTGGGGGTGTACTTTTTAAGTTACAATCAGAGCTACTTTGTATTCCTGTATTATGATATGAAGTGACATTTAATAATTTGCTTAAATAGGGAACTAGATGTAGTGTATAGAATAGAGTGTAGGGCACTAGATGGATGAAGTCAGGAAGACAAGTTCAAATCCTGCCCCTGACAATTATTTGCTGTGTGACCCTGGGAAATTCACTTACTTTCCCCTTTCTTTCTAACCATAGTTTTTCCCCTCTCTAAATGAGGGGGAAAGCACTACCTCCTAGGGTTGTTGTGAGGATAAAAGGCACAAAGCATTGAGCAAACCCCAGTGCGCTACATAAATGCTATTATTAATAAACTCAGTTTGATTTGGTTATATCTTGGGGCACGGGAACTAGAAGAGGCGCTAGATATCATGAGTCCTAAACTGTGTTCTCGTTGGACACTAAATAGCGGTGAACCTATCCTTCTCTAAATTCATTTCTCCATTTATAAAAGGATGCAGCTCGACTTGACATCTCTCAGAGACACAAAATAAATCGTCGTTCTTCCTTCATTTTTCAAAGAGGATCTGTGGCATCACAGGGTGATGTCTAGCCTTGTATGTGAATTCGATTTACAAGTCAGTAGGAAAGGCCTCATTTAAAAGATGTCGTTTGTGTTAAGTTTCAAAGGAAACGAGGGATTCCTAGGAGGGTCCTGTGGGTAGGGAAGAACACAGCCAAGTTTAGCTGGTCTGTAAAATGTGCAAAAGGGACTAAGTTTTGTACAGAACATAGAATGCATATAATAAAGTAGTTTAGAACCTAATTCCAAACAAGTCTGAGCAAAAAGCAGGAGGCCTAATGAACTTTATTCACTATCATGAAACATGATCCATTATATTAGCATTTTTTTAAACCTTTACCTTCAGCCTTAGAATCAATACTCTGTATTGGTTCTAAGGCAGAAGAGCAGTAAGGGCTAGGCAATGGGAATTAAGTGACTTACCCAGGGTCACACAGCTAGGAAGTTATCTGAGGTCACATTTGAACCAGAACCTCCTGTCTCTGGGCCTGGCTCTTAATCCACTGAGCTACCCAGATGCCCCCTACATTAGCATTTTAATATAAAATAGATCAAGTCTTAAATGTGTCATGATCAAGCACCTTAAGAATGGGCAATAATTTAGAACACTTGACTCTATCTTTGGGAAAGACATCCACAGGCTGGCATCACCTCTTTTTTTTCACCTGATACTCAAATTCAACGAATGACTGGTGAATGCTGAAGTGCTGATACTGTAATGGACCCTGATCATTAAACCAGTTCATTATTTCCAGACTGGTGACTTCTTTCATCTTACCACAACAATAACAGATCTAGGCAAGGGTCCCAGTCAGCAGGAGCTTCCTGTCCTTGGGTAACCAAAGTGCCATTTCATAGGACTGATGCCACAGGAGAGAGAACACAGGAAGCATCACTCCCATCTGAGTTTTGTATAAACTAGAGCCACTCGTCCTTTTGTTCCAGAAAACCCATGGCTGCTTCACAGTCTCCTTCAGCCAGAGAAAGGCTGGGCGAGTGAACACCAGTATCTTCTCACATAACTGGTTCTATATAAAGATGCTCCCTGTTACTAAAGCAACATCCTGCTTAAAAGTTTGTGCCTCTGAAACCTAGGTAAGAGCACACGCCCAGGAGAATGAATAACCCCCAGAGATTTCTAGGTTTAGAGGGCATTCTAACCTAGGCTAAATTAGAGGGATGGGAAATGACACCAAAGCAGGAAACACTACTTTTGTCTTTGCCTTCACTAGTAATAAATAAATACATGCTTACCAACCTCTGAGAATATGCCAAAATCCTTTAGGAAGGAGGAGGGGTAGAAGGAGGAAGGATAAAAGAGGAAGAGAAAGTCTTTATTTGCATTTTTTATTTATTGAGTTTAACATCACAGTAAAATAGGTTTCATAATACGGACAAGTTGTTGGTACAGTGACTAGAGGGGCTTTGTAGTCTACATATGTGCTACTATGGAGATGTACCTCCATGGATTGAAAACCTCTTTAGTCAATCAGCAACCGGGTGAAGGCGTTATGGCAGCTTATCTGTTAGTGAAAACTTTATGACCTGTAGAATTTGAAGTCAGGCGGAGCTCCCTGTGTTCTGTGCTCCTAACTACAGCAGGATGTTCTAAACCCACAAACCTTTTCTTTCCTCCAAGCAAGGGCTCCTTTCATCTGAAAGCTACTCCGAAACAGAAACAGTCGAGTGGTTACCTAGCACCCTCTATCCCTACAGACAGCAATGTAAAGATAACTGGCCACAGCTGACCCCATTTCTTTCTTTCTGTACTTGTCCTTGAACTAATTTAGTCATAGTTAAGCAGCATATCAACCATCCTCAGTCTAATGACTGCTGCTTTTGTAAACATTGATAACGGCTGATATATTCAGCCACAACAAAGAGATTTAGAAAGGCAGCCACCATCCTTTAATCTGCCACAACAAGCCATACCCAATTAAAGGACTGATTTCTCTTTAGGAGGGCTTTTAAAAATGTAGATTTGCAGCTAATTCCCCCTTTGTTCCCAGTAGCAGTGAAAGCTGCTAATATAGGCTTCTATTCCATATCAGAAACACCAAGTTATCAGGGTGGAATATGTTACAGTCAAATCTAAAGGAAAGAAGCAGTTCTTCCCAGAGCAAACTCAGGAAATGGTAATCCCCCTCCAAGGAAATCTTCTAAAGGCATTTGCTCCTGTGGCTGGTCTAGTGCTAACACCTTTACTCAGCTCGCTATAGAGGTAGGGTTCTCACTTGCCTCTTCAGTAGGTAAGGAACCTTACTAATATAACTCAACACAGGCAACACTTAAAGCAAGCCTAGTATTAAATGAATTCCTTCCATTTCCATCAGTCTTGTTTTCTAACATCATAGGCACAACAGAACAATACTATTGGTAGACTGCATTTGTGGTGATATCGAAAGCAAGAATACCAAGGAAAAATGATTGGAGACAATGTTAAGATAAATCCATCAGTTCACTTTAGAAAATCCAGACTAATTTTATTTTACAAACAACTACGTAAAAAAAATGTTAATAGAAAAGAAAAACAAAAACACTTTATTCTAGTAGGGTTACAGTTTATTTTAAATTAAATAAATGGATATTGATCCAGTTATGAATGGCTATGTTTTAGGCAACTCAATACCCTATTAGTTATTGATCTAGCCAAAGTTACACTCAGGCTAAGCATGTTTGTTCCCCATTTTTAGGAGAGGTACTAAGTATGAATCTGAGATTTTCAGTGCCCTTAAAAGGACTGAGAAAGGACCAGTGTTTTGAAATCTCATTAGTAAGGACATTTCTTTTAATTATAGTGACCATAATAAATAGTTCTCACATGGGATCTAAATGGAGTTTGCATTTGCCTAGCTGAATCTAAGAGAAAATGTCATCGCACAATGGCTCCTGCCAACTAAAGACATGTATTTTTTCCAGACATATAACATATTCTCTTCCCTTTAAAAAGATGAACAACATATGTCTAATTAACTCTCTCAGATACAACCACTATGAACCTGAGAATAGCTGGCTAGTCTCCTAACACTTGGTCTTTAATCTTTGGACCACATTTTAATTAACTATATCAGGTACTTTAAAAAAATTAATTCCCATGAAAGATTTATGCACAGTTATATGACAGTCGGTATTCTTTTTCTAAAACAAAACAAACAAAACCAGTTGTTTAGGCGTACTTTCAAACAAGCTTAAAACAACAATGCTAATCCTTCCTTTTTAGTTGTTGGACAAAATTTATAGACATGTGGAAAGCTCACATCTTATCCAAAAGACCAGTAACCCATATTCTTTGTTCAACCAATTTGTATCCACCATTTTAACTCATTCCAAGAAAAGACAATCCAACTGCTGGAAACAGTAATTACTGGACAATCATGATTAGTTTTACTTCAGTGAAATAAAAATAACTGAATGAAATAAATCCGCCACAGGACTTTTACACTTTCAAGTTCTGAATACATAATGTTTTAACCTGTGGGGATGAGAGGGCATGGGAAAGAGGCACACCTCACACAATCTGAAATTCACAGCAGCATAGACTCAAAGTGCAAAGGGCATATAAAATAAATGCCTTATAGGATTCCTTCCAAAAACTCATCAGTTTTTTCTACATTAAATTCTTTAACAAGCATTAAAGTATATGCAAGATTAAGTCACATGCAACAAATGAAGATGAACACACTAACGCAATATTGAAACTTTAATTATAAAATCCCCAAACTGGAACTAGCAACAGATAGTACTGCATGTCAATACAAATGGACAATGGCTTAAAAAAAATACACCAATTTAAATAATTTTGAGTAAATACTGTACAAGGGTATCTATATGTCTGTTAGCCTCTTGGAAATATAAAATCAAATATATCTGTAGTACTTAAAAATCACCATGTGTCATGTTATCCTGAAGCCTGATGAACACACTTTATAAATACAAGTTACATTTCATATGGATAACTGCGACATACCTAAATAACTAAACAGGTAACATTAGATTCTACCATATTAAAAAGCAAAACGTTCACCTGCTAATTTATTTTATTCACAATGAAAAGATATTTGCAAATCTTTGGCATTAAGAATGCAAATACATTTCCAACTATGGGGGAAAAATGTTAGAAACTATATAACTGCATAATCTACAATGCAGGTGCGACAATTCTACATTTTATGTAGTTATACTATTTATAATGAAAACAGTATTTAAGCTTACAACAAATTCACTTGAGGCCAAAACAAATCTGTTTATTATAAAACAAGATACAAGGTCTTAAAAGAGAGCAAGGCAACATTAGATCAACCACTTTAGATTTTGAAAATGAAGTGTAGTTTGAAAATTGTAAAGAAAGATGAATGTAGCTCCTAACATGCTATCCTCTTCTCCTCTTATAAATGGGATGAAGTAGAGAAGCAAAGCTTCAATGTGTAGGGATTAGAACCATCTGTAAAAATTAAAAATCAAAGTTAGTGGCTAATTCTGAAACTGCTTTACTTAAAAAAATTGGCAATTTAACTTTTAGAATCCCCAATACAAGTTTTCTGATCCTCTTATCTAGGGAATGAATAGAAACAGGAATGGAAAGAAGTTAAAAAAAAAAACACACAGTAGGGGAGAAGTCTATTGTATTTGCTCTTTTCCTTAAATGCCTATGATGAGATGGAAGCTCAGCTTTAGTTTTCTGTTTGTCAATGCTCTGAGCTTACTTTGCATAAATATCACTTAGCAAAAAGTGAGAGCAGTACCCACTCTAAAAGCCTGAATGGCTCAGTTTCTTCCCTAGGTTGTGGGGGTTGAGGTCAGAGTAGGTGTGCAAATTGGTTCACTCTGTCCTAAAATAAGACTCATCCTAGAAAACAAGCAAGCTAGATGATCCTTAGACACTTGGCTGATTCTGAGCTGCAAATGGCACTTGAGGGGATCACAGAAAAATACTTCTACACTAAAAACAATATTCCATAACTGTCCCACAGTACTGTGATAATTTGGCACCAAATTATAAACGTTTATAATAACTGACTTACTCGGAACTCTTATTTGGTAGTGATTAAGGGCAGTAAGAGCTTCTACTGCATCAGTCTTGCATTCCCATTCTAGTAGGCCAGAGAGTGTTTTGGCAGAAGCTAAAAGATAAAATGTAATTGTTGTTTTCATGTCATGATCAACCACCTGAAAAAACTAAAGTGATAGGACAAAATTCACTTACGTTTTGCATCAAACACTTTGTATTTGATAAATGTGAGAACTTCATGATCACTACATAACTGCCAAGGAAACAAAGAGAAAAAAAAAACAATTTCTGAAAAGTTATGCCTAAAAAAGTACATACTCTTTTCAGAAAGAAAATAATATTAAAGGAGTGCAGGTTAGGATCTCACAATTAAGTATTTACTATCAAGTAAAAAGACTATAAACAATGTAAGTAACCAACTTACTAGCTTGCTGAACCAACCAGCTTACTGACAGTGACCAAAGATAAATACTTAAGTATGTACTCTGACTAACACTACCTGTTCTTTGTAGATCAGGTAATTTCTGAAAACAATTCCTAAAATCAGGATGGACACAATTTTGCTTCAGGCCAAATTTAAGTAGATGAAAATGAATCATTCTATTGGTATAAGAGCTTACACATTTTACCTCAGTCTCTACTCCCAAGAAAATTTAGCCAGAAACCCAGAAAGGTAAAACAAGGAGGGTGGAGCAGGCCATCTCGTTAAGATTTCCTAAAGTTATAACATTCCAAAGAAATACTGAGCAGAAAAGAGGAACAAAGACAGCATCTGAGCCATACCGGATATGAGGATGCACATTAAAGAAATTCTATGCTTACATTTGTATTTTTAGGAGCCAATTAATTCCTACCTTTGAAAAGGTGTCTTCTGTAACACACAATGGAACATTGTAGTAATGTAGCACACAAGAAGGGGGCTGGATTATGTTCTTGGATGCCTGACCAGCACTTGTAAAGCGATTATTTTTGCTCATGGCAAAATCCTTGTAACTGCTTGTACCATCTTCCAGTTCAAATATTTGACTAGGAACTACTGAATGTTGTTTAGACACACTAAATATTAAAAAAGAAAACATACAGAACACACAGCATTACATAAAGGTCAGCCACCAAATCCAAAATATTACATACTATATTTATAGCAATCTTAAGGAAAACAAATGATAAATTTAGCTATTTAAGCAATTGAGTAGTTTAGATTGTGATTATCCTTATTATTTACTTATTAACTAAAGGGACAAATCTAATAAATAGTGTTTTATATTAGGATGCTTTTTTAATCATCTCAATAAAATTTCTCCATTTTTATGGGACCTACATTTTCCAACATAACTCCCTCCCTTATAACCAAAAGTTTTAAAAAAGCAAACAAGAATTCAGCAAAACCAACAAATACATCAATCAAGTCTGACATATCAATAGTTTCCTATCCTTTCAAGGAGAAAGGTGCATGTATATACTCATTAGCACTAATTAGCATTATGGTATTTTAAAAGAAATATTTACCTAAATAAAAGTCTTAATGCAACCAGTTTGGCAAGACAAAAAGGTCAGCACAAGAGTTTTCTAACACAAATATTACAAATACCACAATAAACATTCATCTCAGATATGCTTTTAATTCTAAAAAAAAAATTAAGTTAAAATTCAAACAATTCCAACAAAAATAGCAAGAACTACAAAAGCAGGACTTTAATACATATTTATTAAAATAAATTACCAAACGTTAAGTCTTTTTCCAAATAATTTGACATTATTGAGATGTGTGACAGCTCGCTCTACAGCATACTCATCACCCATTTCTACCAATGCTGTACCAGGAATGGTTTTCATAAATTTTACCTGTCAATATAAAAGAAAAAAAAGTAACTAATTAATTCTACTATTCTATATCAATTTTAGAAGAGGCTATGAGTTGACTGAAAATGAAGATCACCTACACTCTATTCTGGCATGCCACTGACATTTTTGCGTGATTTATGCAAAATCTAGTGGAACGTGAATACTTTTAGAATAAGATCTAAAGCCATTAATTAGCAACAACATGAATCATTAATCTATTTACCCTTTTTGTCCTTCTAACTTAAAAGAATAATAAAATAAAGTGCATAATTGAGAGGAAACAGGGTGTGATGGATAGAGAGAAAACCTTGAAATCAAAAAGCCCTAGGTCCTCTGAGAAAGACTGGCTCTATGACCCAGGACAAGTTACACAGCATCTCAGGACACGTTACATAACATCTCAGGACACTGAAAAACTCTCGATTGCAGAAGTCGCCAATCTGTATTGGTAGAGGAAATATCCTTGCTGAAATTCCCTCCATCAATAAAATCACAGGTCTGAACAACAACCAAAAAAAGGTGAAGAAATGTAATGACGTATCTATTTCTCTTGAACTTTCTGGACTTACTTCACCTTCTTCAATTTTGTTGAGTTGAGTTGAGTTGAGTTGCCCCCTCCCCCCCCCACGCAGATCAGAAACCTCTATGACTTGCAGAATGTCTTTGAGAGCTACTTGGGTCAAAATAAATTTCATCCTTTCCAAACTTAGCTAAAGGGCTGGTCTTCCAAAGACAGACAATCCATCACCAGGCCAGGACTTCTTGAAACATGTTTTTGTGGGGGGATATTTTTTTGTTGTGTTTTGTTGTTGTTGTTTGTTTTTTAAAGAAGGTCACTTAGTTGTCAAATATGCAATTCTTAGGGCTTGGTTCCCTTAGTTAGGGAAAGGAAGTATATATACTGCACCTACTATGTGCCTCATTTGAGACTCACAACAAATCTGTGAGGTAGATAACTATTATCCTCATTTGACAAAAATAAGGCAAATAGAGGTTAAATGATTTGCCCAGGGTCACAAAGAAGTGTTGGAGACAAGATCTGAAATCAGGTCTTTCTGACTCCAAGCCCAGCTTTCTATCCACTTTGCCTCCTTGCTGCTCTTGGTGAAGTTTTTAAAACCTAACCTAAAGACCTATGGTGATCTTTAAAAGTTGTTTGCTTTTTTGTAGCCTTTACAATAATGCCCTAATATGAATGAACAGGAAGAATAAATGAAGAAAGCACTGTGTATCTGGATTCGTTTCAGAACTTCTAATTAGATAGTGTAGCAACAAATGGTCACTTCACAAAGTTTACCTTTTCGATATTTCCATACAAGCAGAACAGATTGAAGACCCTTGAACAATTCATCTTCAGTTGATGTAACCCACTAACCATAAC
Source organism: Gracilinanus agilis (assembly GCF_016433145.1). Lineage (NCBI taxonomy): Eukaryota > Metazoa > Chordata > Mammalia > Didelphimorphia > Didelphidae > Gracilinanus > Gracilinanus agilis. The sequence goes on from NC_058131.1 coordinate 84,064,901, forward strand.
AACTGAACCAGAAGGATTTCCCCCATGCATATAGGAGGAAGAAGCCTGTGGAAGGGGATATGCAACAAGTTCAGGAGTATCTCGAGAGCCCATTCGGTAACGGCTTGGTAAAGGCAATAATGGACCATGTGAACCTACAAAAATGGTTGGGGGGGAAAAATGCACGTATTACTTATTTCATTTTGTAAAAGTTTTGGTGGATGTACTTCATTAGTAAGTAACTTCCTAGAATTAATTTAATATCTATCCAAGAAAATATATTACTCATTAACTCATATTTCTGAAGGCTTGTTTTTAAAATATATATTTTAAACATAAATTCCACTCATTTATCCTACACTGACATGGATGGATTAAACTACAAATTAAATATTTATTTTTATATCTAACATCATACAAGGAATCTTTTTATAATAATTTCTCATTAATGAGGACCTTTGGTCACCTTAGTGCTCTACTAGAGGAATTAATTCCCTATAAGCCATATCCTGGAGTAGAATTCACTGCAATAAACTTTTCCTTAGATTCCATAACTAATATTAAATCTAAGAAACCTACAGATTCTTCATTTATCTGGGCAGCCTGTCCTCCCTAGAAACACTATAATTTCTAAGAAGTCAAACAAGGGACCACAAGGTGCCTGCACTAACATGTATATATGCTTTAAAATCTATTTCTTCCTATTGTTGATACTATTCTAAAGAATTCTGTTATCTGATCACCCCACCCAGAACAGATAAGCACCAGCCCAGCAAAAAAGCAGGAGTCAAGGAGTTATCAGAGGTAGAAATTAATGAAAACAGCCAGAACAAACGCAATGCTATAAAAAGCAGACACAATAACTCAAAACACATTTAGAAAAAAAGCAATAACCTTTCAACAGTTATATAGTTCACTGATCTAGAGCTGGAAGCATCCTTAGATACTAATATACTGAATGATTTCATTTTACAGATAAGGAAACTGAGATCCATGGAGATTATGACTTGCCTAAGGTCCAACAGGTAGTGAAGATGGGATCTGAAACTTGGTCCTCTCACTCAGTGCACTTTCCCTTCATTAGTGCTTGAAGACATGCCTATATACTCATGCTATTAAAACTGTTTCAAATTCATAAAATTAGTGCTTAGAAAGATAAAACTTTAGTTAGTTGGAAAATTCACTTACATAGAACTACTCATTCTCTGACAATGACAGGTAAGTGACGAGTTACTATAAATTTCCTAAAGATAGTCTCTGAATTTAAAATTTGTCTGATAACTATAATTAAAGAAGACATTAAACATTTACTAGAAGCTTACAGAGACAAACCTTCTGGGAAATCAAAGCAAACACACTTCTGTACTCGGTACTGTCTCACTGTTGTTTAAGATAGTATGGCTTAGTGGATAAAAAAGTCTTTCCTTTTGAGTCAGAAAAGACCTAGGTTCAAATTCTAACTATGGTAGGTACTAGCTGTGTAACCAACCCCTAGCAAGTCACTTAACTTGTAGCCTCAAGCAACTCCCTACCACTTATCTACAAAGATATAGACAAACTACAATCTGTGTTAGTACACTGGGGATTCCCCGCAATGACTCCTGCATCTTTTGAGTTCTGCTCAAAAGTATTGAATTATCAGTACCATTATTTCTACCACCTAAGGTTTCCACACTGCCTACTTTCCCCAACACACACAAAGAAAAAGAGAATTTCTGGCATCTTCTCAAGATTTCTTCTGTTAAAAGCAGGAAATATAAAAAATTTTTGGCTTTGGTCTACAACTTATTTTAACTTTCAGAAGGAATTGAGGGCAATCATGGATCACAATTGAATGGTGACATGGAAATAAAATATGGCATGTGTAGAGGGAGGTAGAATGAAATTAGCCTGGAAAGTGAGACGGAACCAAAGTTCCTTAAATTCCAGGGTATAGAGTTTAGATGCTTCTCAATAGGAAGGCATAAGGAAGCATGATGAAACAGAACTACTGCTGGATTTGGACCTAGAAGATCTGGGTCCCAATGTTGTTATTACTACTTGCTATGTGATCCAAAGTCACTTAACTTATTTGGGTACTAATTTTCTCATCTATAAAATAAAAGTGTTCATAAAGAGGATCTCCAGTGTCTAAAGAAACTGATATGGCTATTCAAGGGTGCCTTCCATGAACTCAGATGAATAGATATCTACTAAAGATAGAAGCAAGGTCATATAATCAAGGATGGAAATACAAGAGGGACATGGTCCCATGAGGGAAAAAAAAAATAAGAAAGCCAACCCTACAATTAGTACAGATTATGAAAAAATGTTCAAGGGCAATAAAAAGCTTCTGGGGCTGAAATTATATGCCCATTAAATAGGGTAGATGGGGCTAAATTAATGAATATATAAAATGCTTCTGTTTTTTCCTAAAACGGTCAATAATCTTTAGACTTAAAAGAGCGAAAATGGTTGAGAGTAAATTAAAAATAATTTGAAAAAATATGATGGCAATGATAATACTACCCAATTTACTTATTCAGTGCCATACCAAACTACCAGAGGACTATTTACTTTAAAGAGCTAGAAAAAATAATCACATAATTCATCTAGAGGAATAAAAGGGCAAGAATCTCACCAGAAATAATGAAGAAAAGTGAAAAGGAAAAGAGTCTAGCAATACCAGATCTCCAACTGTATTACAAAGCAGTAACCATAAAAAAAAAAAAAGATTAGTTAAGAATCCAAGAAATTCATGTAATAGAGATTGGAACATAAATATACACATGCAAACAAACACAGGAGTCTAGCATTTGATCAACCCAAGGAACTAGTGGAATAAAGACTCAAATGGAAAGCAGTCTTATAGAAATCAGGAGAAATTAGTCAGACCAATATCTCATACCATATACCAAGATGACCTACAAATGCATAAAAGATTTGGACATGATGGGTGTCATCATAAATTAGAGAAGCAAGAAATTCACCTTTCACAACTACAGGAGAAGAGCTCTTGGCCAAAGAATAGAAAGGATCAAAGAAGATAAAATGCACAATTCTGATTATATAAAATTAAAAAGGTTTTGCACAAACAAAAACAATCACAACTTCAAAAGGAAGGCAGGTAACTGGACCCAGGAGGAGGGGGTGGTCTTTGCAGCAAATTTCTCTGAAAAAGGTCTTCTTTCCAAGATATATAAAGAACTGATTCAAATTTATAAGAGCAAAAGCCATTTTTCCAACTGACAAAATAATAAAAAAATATTAACGGGAAGCTTTTAAAGAAAACCAAGCTATGAATAGTGTATGGGGGAAAATGCTTCAGATCACTAATAATTAGATGAATGCAAATAAAACCAACTCTGTGGCTCTACCACTTATCTATTAGATTGGCAAAACTAACAAAAGAACAATAACAAATGTGGGAGGTACTGATAAAAGAATAGGCACATTAATGCACCATTGGTGCAGTTATTAATTGGTTTGGTCGTTTTGGAAAGCCATTTAAAATTATGCCTAAAAAGCTATTAAACTGTGCATTCACTTTGATCCAGCACAATACCACCACCAAGCTTATTATCTGAGAAAGTCAAAGAAAGAGGAAAAGGACCCATATGAACTTACAGCACCTTTTTTTATAATAGTAAGTAACTGGAAACTAAGGTGGAGCCCATGAATTGGGAGGGAATGGATAAGCAATAATATTCTATTTCATTTACACACACACACACACAGTCACCTGGTGAAGTGAGCAGAACTAGGAGAACAACTTATACTATGGTAACAACTTGCAAAGACAAAGAACTCTGAAAGACTTTAGAACTCTGACCAATGTGGTGACCAATCCCACTTCAAAGACTGATGATAAAACATGCTAGTCATGCTAGCGAGATGATGGACCCATAATACAGAATGAGACACTGCAAGCATTTAATTTGATTCTGCGTATATTATATGGGCTTTTTTTTTTAATCCAAGGAAGTAAAAGAGAGCAAAAATAAATCTCTGTTCATTAAAAAAAAATGTTTTTCTTAAGTGTGAACTGAGGGGACAGATAGGTAGCTCAATGGAGAGAGAGCCAGATCCAGAGATGGGAGCTCTTGAGTTCTAATCTGGCTTCAGACACTTTCCAGCTGTGTGACTCTGGGCAAGTAACTTAACTCCCATTGCCTAGGCCTGCTCTTCTGCCTTGTAACCAACACATCGTATTGATTGTAAGATGGAAGATAAGGGTTTTTTTTTTTTTTTTTTTTTTTTTTTTTTTTTTTAAAGAGTGAATTGAAACACAAGGGGGAAAAAAGGAAGATGATAAAAGTTACTTTAATCTTCCCTAACTACTAGTTTCTTCTCTGCTGCCTACAAACATATTTGGGACTCCTATACCCATAAAAAAAATCCCCATTTGACCCTTCTGTCCACTCAAATTATCATCCTATAGCACAGCTCCTTTCATAGCAAAATAGAAAAACCTATTTATAATTGTGACTTACACTTCCTCTTTTCAATTCTCAATGTGTTGCAATATAGGTCCCAGCCTCTTCACTCAAATGAAACTTTTCTTCTCTCCAAAGTTGTCATCAATGATATCTTTTTTTTTAAGCCCAAACCTTCCATCTTAGAATCAATACTGTATAAGGCTAGGCAATGGGGGTTAAGTGACTTGCCCAGGGTCACATGGCTAGGAAGGGTCTGAGGCCACATTTGAACCCAGGACCTCCCATTTCAGGCCTGGCTCTCAATCCACTGAGCCACCTAGCTCTGCCTATCAATGATTTCTTAACTGCCAAATCTTCTGGTCCCCTTAATTTTTCTTGATCTCTCTGCTTCGTCTGATACTAGCAGCAGCCCCTCACCCTGGATGCTCTCCTGGCTTTTTTGTGCCATTGCTTTCTGGGTTCTCCTCCCTTTCTGAGGGCTTTATCTTTTTTGCTGGATCTTCATTCATATTCCACCTCTGCGGAGTCAACCCCAGGACTCTGCCCCAGCTACCTAAGCTCTCTGTACACTTGAAAATCTTACCAGATCACATGGAGCCAAATCCTCATTAAACTCTCTTCTAGCCTCTAGTCTCCCATCACTAATTGCCTGTTAGACATTTCAAAAATTTAATCTCACATTGAGTAATCCCTCTTTATGTTCAAGGTCCCTGCATTCTCCTGGCCACACATGTTTACTAAATATCTACTCAAAAGATTGTGAATTTAAAGTCAGAAGGCCCCTCCTAAGTCTGACCTTTTCATTTCACAGACAAAGTATCTGAGATCCAGAGAAGTTTGGTGACTTGCCTCATGTCTCACAGGTAAGTGGGTGAGCCACAGTTTTAGTCCTGACTCCCATGGCTCCATGCTGCCTCCTCCCACATTCCCAATCCACTGCCAAAACCTGGTTATTCTGCCTCCACAACATCTGCTGAATCCTTTGCAGTTTGTCCTCACTGAGCACCACTAGTCATTTGGACGAGGGCGATTATCTTCTAATAGCTCTCCCTGTATCTAGTCTCTTCCCTCCCCTTCCTCCCCATCAGAGAGCTGCCAAAATGACTCTCCTGAAGTCCAAGTCTAGCCTCATCATTCTCCTGCTCAACTCATGAAATTCCCTGTTGCCTTTAGAATCAAGCACAAGCCCCTCCATGTTGTTATTTACAGTCCTTCTCAGGCTGGCTCCAACCAACCTGTCCTAATATTCACGTTTTATTCCCTTTGCTCACTGGAGAATCCAGGCAAACTGACCTTCTTCCTGTTTTTGTAAAGATGCATGACCCTCTGCATGCCTTTGTCTAGGCTTTCCCTCCTTCTCTGAATGCACTCCAGCCTCATTCCTGCCTGTTAATATCCCCAGTTTCCTTCCAAGAATGACCTTCTAGAGGATATCTTTCCTGATCCCTCCCAGCTACTAATATCTCTCCCACCACAATTACCTTGTATATATTTATGTATTTACATCTTGTCTCTCTTAATAGGACAGAAGCTTACTGAAGGGACTGCTTCATTTTTATCTCTGGATTTCCAGACAATGTTTCTTTTCTTTCTTTCTTTCTTTCTTTTTTTTTTTTTAATCCTTACTTTCTGTATTAGAATCAGTACTGTGTATTGGTTCCAAGGCAGAAGAGTAATAAGAAATAGGCAATGGGGGTTAAGTGACTTACCCAGGGTTATACAGCTAAGAAATATCTGAGGCCAGATTTGAACCCAGAATTTCCTGTCTCTAGGTCTGGCTCTGAATCCACTGAGCGACCTAGCTGCCCCCTAGACCATGTATTCTTAACCATTTCTATGTCATGGATACTTAAGTAATTTGATGAAATCTATGGATCCCCTTTTCAGAATGTTGTTTGGAATTAACAAGGCAAGAAATCATAATGAATACAGTTATCAAAATAGTAAAAGTTCCAAGATTCATGGCTCCCAAGTTAAGAATTGCTGCCTTGAACAGTTCTTAGAATGCAATAGACTTAGTAAATACTTGCTGACTGAAAAGTAACCCAGTCCCAAATGAATTATATTACAGGAACTAAAATAACTTCAAGATATAGCTATAAACTTGAGTCACTTATCTTTGAGGAATTTTAGAAAAGGTCAAAAATGCCATAGGACTTTAAATATGCAGATGTGTGAATTTCCAAAAGGAAAAGGAAGAAGAGCATGACCTTCATCACTGGGAAATTTCTAGATTTGATTATTAAACAGATGGCTCATGAAAACTTAGAGAAATAGTGATAATGAAGAGACAGCATGAGTTCACCTTATTAGAACAAATCATGCCAAACTAATCTAATATTGTTTTTTTAACAGGTTTGCTAACAAAGTTGGTAAGTCAGAGGAATGGTATAGACACAGAATACCTGGATTTTCTGTCAGGCATTTGACAAAGTCTCTCATGATAGTCTTGTGGATAGTGTGCATAAAGAAAGTACACTGAATAGTACAGTACACACACAGTGGATTCATCCAGCACAGTCTTTTTAAATAACAATCAGTTCTCATTTTTTTCTACTACATTCCTTCTGTCTTCATAAACTTACCATATCCATCATGTCTAAAGGACGAAGGATGTTCTCCCAAAATGGCTTGCCTCTGACGACCCTTTCCTCTATCTAACACAGAAGTAGAAAGGTGGTTTTAACAATTTGGATCTGTGCACTTGATAGCGTTCTCATACCGGAGTATTACATAGTATTACAATTCAAAGAAAGAAATTTGATTCTTGGTTAACTTTTAAAAACCATTCGTATCCAGTTTAAACACAAATCATATCTGTTTAACACCAAAAGTTTAGATAAATACTTTTTTTCTGCCTAACAAATTCCACTTAACTTGTAAATATCTTTTGGCCAATAGCAGATACAAACACTTTAGAATTTAATGGAAGGCTGGATAATTTTCAGAAAGTGCAAAGTACGCCATGCTAAAAGTTAACATCATACAGGGTTTACCAATGTATGTCTTTAAAACAAGCTGTAAGTGCAGGACTTTTGAAAGACAGTACCTGAATTCATACTATTAGCTTCAACAGCAACACATTTTCAAAGTGGGCTTCTTTCAAGAAGTTTCAGCATAAGCCAACAACAACCTGTATTACATGGTTTCACAATCAGTAAACAGAGAGTATTTTATATGTACATATACATATTTACAAATACCTACTGATTTATGAGAATGCTGAAAATTGCACATTCCTAGACCATATGGTATCATGGATTAGGATTTCAACTATAACCAAGTCAGTTTCTATTGACTTTAACAACAGGCAGTACCTTGAACAACCCCCAGTTTAAATATACCAAGATAAAGCTAACCAAGGGGTCAACATTATTGGATGAGAGCAATAAAACACTCTCAAAGTATTTTTACTCAACTACAAAGAAGCTATAATAGATTTCCCAAACCTAAAGTCATTAAAGCAAAATTTGATTCTAAAATTTTCAAGAACATTTGGTTAGTTTGATTTTTTTAACCTCATTATACAATTCTCAGAAGATTTGCTGACCAACTAAAGCTACAGTGATCAGTCTGATTCAACTTAAATATTTAAGACTTTAATTGGATCTTAGGGTTTTGCCAATATACACTCAATACACATTGAGCAAATGAGTTCTATGGGAGATGAGAAAAACTCAAATTTTCAAATTTGGAGAGCCACTTTATCTAGTAGAAATTTAAAGTATTATTGATTAGTAATTCTTACAGAAATTATAGCTAGCACCTGGATGGTTCAATTCTGATAACTCAAAAGTGGCAAGTTGGAGTACTAGAAATTAATAAGCCTGAATTAGCTTAATCCCAGCTGACTATTAAGCTGTGGAATCTTTAGCAAATTACTTAACCGCTCTATTCCTTTGTTTCCTCATTTGTAAAATGAGGAATTGGCCTGGGTGATTTCTACAGTTCCTTCCTTTTTTATGATTTTCTGTATTTGAGATAGTATACATGGATTTCTCATAGTAGTACTCAATTCTCTAACTACATTTAAAACAAACAAAAGTTGGAAAAGTATAGAGCAAAAAAGTTCTATGAACAAATTTTTAAAACTTGGTAAGGATTTAAAATGATAAAAAAAAAGAAACAAGTTCAGGTATTAATTTCTCATTTCTTTTGCAGAGAAACTTAAATAAAGTTTTTTTTTAAAATAACAACAACTAAAAATAGTTTCATCCAGTACTAAACAGTAGTTTCTGTGTTATACAAGCTAAAAACAATGAACAAGAGTAAGTTATATTATTTATGAACCATAGAGAGATAAAAAGTCAAAAAGAGGGAAATTTATTTTTCAAAGAATAACTACAATTCTTTTTTTCCGTTTCCCTCAGCCAAATTACCAGGGCACTATTTAAATATCTATCTTAAACAATTAAATTGGAATAAACAAATCTCTCTTGGAGACTGAGGCAAGCAGTTAAAAAAATACACACATCTATAAATAATACTCTTAAAGCTTATACTTCAGTGAATCTCATGACCTCATCATGGGTAGTTTAGGCAACTATACAAATAAAAGATTTTATTTAGTTACTAATCATGAAAGGTTGGGAAATCTATGCTCTTAAATGAGTAATAATTCACAAGTAAACCCTGAAAACTGACACAAATAAGAGGTTTCTCATCAACCATTTATCCCAATATTTGCATTAATAAGAATTTTCAGTGTTTTATTCACATATGCCAAAATCTATACTTAATAATTTCCCTAGGTAAGTAGGGGAAACATGGGGTTCAGCCAAACCAGAGTAACAAAGTTCTCTGTAACCCCAGGATCATTCAAATTCAGTTCTAGATAAAATTAATGGGCAATTTTCATTCAAGGGAGCAAAAAATATAAATAAATTAGTCTTTTTTTTTGCTAGAGTATGCTGTTTAGTACCTACTACCCAAGAGAGCTAGAATACCATAATATAATGCTTTTTAACTCTACTTACTAAAACAAAATTTCAAAATCTGGTTCAAATGCTGACAGTCTAGGTAAGCACTAGCCAATACTGTAGCCCCCTTGTTAGCCTTTTACAAGATGCACATTTAAATTTGTATATTCCAGCATTACCACAGTTATTTTCACAATTTTATGAATCAAATCTATACTGATGAAATCCAGCATTTCTATAAAATAGCTGAATATGCATCTCAGATGATTTAAAGCTTTTGTTTTCATATTTATAAATAGTTTAAATATATTCTATTTTGAATAGACATGTTTTCACCTCTTAAACTTCTAAAAATTACACAAATTATACATTGGTTAATATCTACTAAGAATTATTACAGAAAGTGACAACTTTTATAAACAGCCACTTTACAAAAAGCAATCTACACAGCAAGTTGTCTTTTTCTTTTACAAATGATGCATATTTTTAATCACTATGTAAGATTAAATCCCTCTTCAATGTCCACAGTTAAGAATATATCATTAAAAGCAACTTAATTGCACCAAATGGACATCTTCCTATTCCTTTTACCTTTAATATACCTGTGTGGACTCATTAAGTATTATCCATCCCTCTTCCCAGCCCAAGGCCTTAGGTTAAATTAATCCTGATTTACTACATAACAATTTTAATCTAAACTGTAAAGAACTAATTACAGTGATGTGCAAAATTATTTACAACATTGTAGATAAATTCTGCATTTTATAGACTTTCTTTTAATGAAATGTTAAGTTCTACAACTGCAACCTTATGGGAGATCAGACCAATACATATACAATTGAATAAATGGGCACAGTCTATCATGGTGTTCATCCCATGCAAGTCTGAAGTACTGTTAAGTGTCCTCCTTTTAAAAACTGGTGGTGGTGGTGCATGCAGTATGCAGTCAAGGTGAATTGCAAGTCTGAGTTTTTTCAGAGGGCTTTTTGCTGATGCCGATGTGGTGCATGATGAAGTGTAGAGTCAGCCTGCTGGAGTCCTCTATCCTTCTTAATGCCTTGTCCAGCTTGGGGGGAAAAGTCCTTTCCATAGAGAAGCAGTGTGCAAGTTTGTAGTTTGTAAGGAATATTCTGAATCAGTTTCCTCTCCTCCAAAGAGTGAGAGCTGCTTGGAGAAATGCAAGTCCTGGAACTGCAAGCATGCCTGCATGTGGGGGCTCCTTGTTGAACTACATGATAGCTCAGTACACACCAGGAGGGGGCGCTAATGTTCAATGTTAATTTCTCCAGGATTACATGATGGCCTTTTGAAACAACACATTCACAAGAAAGACCTCGTTTGAACTAACTAGTTCATTGAAAGAAAAAGAAAACTAACTGTATATAAAAATGCCAGCATATACATTACATTTTATAATACACAAACACCTACCTCGCCTTCCCAAGTATGGTTTAGTGTAGTCCCAACTGTCATTGTCGTTCCTAATAACATTTAGGCGAGTTGGCTGTTAAGATTAAATGACAGTTAAGTCAAAAGAAAAGGGCTAAAATGTAAATACTGCTTTGAAGAAATAATAACTAAAAAATACATACCCTTGCATATTCAATTTTTAGTGTACAACATCCAGCATATATATCTGCTCCATTGAGTGCTGCTTTAGCTTTCTGGGCACAAAGAACTGATTCAAACATATGTTTTGTTAAGGAAATTTGTTTAAAATATATTTATTTTTTCTCCTTTCCTGGAAAAAGGCACAACAAAATCAGAAATCTTTCACATATATGGGGAATGTTTTACTCAGCAAAAGAAGCTAGAGAAAGTTTAAAAGAAAAGTTTTGGAGGGGGAGAGGGGAGTTTTCTGGGTTTTTTTTTTTTTTGTTTTTGGTGGGGTTTGGGTTTTTTTTTTTTAAACCCTTACCTTCCATCTTAGAATCAATGTTGATTCTAAGGCAGAAGAGTGGAAAGGGCTAGGCAATAGGGGTTAAGTGAGTTGCCCAAGGTCACACAGCTAGGAAGTATATGAGGCCAGATTTGAACCCAGGGCCTCAATCCAGAGCCACCTAGCTGCCCCCCTGTTTTTTGTTTTTAATGCATGGAGTCCTAAATGCAAAGGAGGCCATCAAATTTCCCATCTGTTCTCATTCTGATTTAAAACAACCAAAAAAATCAGCATCAAAAGTATTTATAGAATTACATGGAGATATAATGGAAAATGAATTACACAGATAAAAACACACTAATTTAAAATTCTTTAAATCTTACTCAAGTAAATGAAATGTGGTTTCCAGCCAGAAAATACTAAAATGAAAAAAAAAATTAAGTACATGGGCACTAAGGACACAAAAACGAAGCAATGCCCAATCATTGCCTTCGTTTAACTTGCTATCTAGTAAAAAGGATGAGATAGGTCTTTCCAACTCTAAATCTTGTGAAGCATAGATAAATATAATCCAAGTACTTAAGAGAGCTAAACAAAGTGGTATTAAGAAATTCAACCACTTAATTTGGAGGAGAGGAGAAAAATTAAGGATATACATGACTTGGCCCTTTATGGAAGGGAAGAATTTCAGATTTTATGGTCAAGATAAGGCCATTCTGGACATGAAGGATACACAGAGAATAACACAAAATTGATTCAGATCAAACTGTGATTAGGAAATTGGGGCAGGATAAGATTCTGAAATGATTCTGTCCCATAATATAAAGAAAAATAATATGAGACAAGGGTACTAAGAATGATCAAAATTGTGGCAGGTCTTAAATTACCAAAACAAAAAACTTACATTTTGCCAGATAAACAATAGAAGCCACTGAAGACTGAGCAGGGGAGTGACATAGTCAGACCTATACATTAAGAATACCTAGCTAGGGGCAGCTGGGTAGCTCAGTGGATTGAGAGCCATGCCTAGAGGCAGGAGGTCCTAGGTTCAAATCCGGCCTCAGACACTTCCCAGCTGTGTGACCCTGGGCAAGTCACTTGACCCCCATTGCCTACCCTTACCACTCTTCCACCTATAAGTCAATACACAGAAATTAAGGGTTTAAAATTAAAAAAAAAAAAGAATACCTAGCTAGTGGTGTGAAAGATTTATTAAAGAGGAATGACCAAAAGCAGAGAAAACTATTCTAAAAGTCCAAAAGAATTAATAAATGCCAGAATAATGATGTACACTGATATAGTGCTTTCAGATTTGTGAAGTACTTAATACACATCTCATCTAACTAGATTATCACAACAACTCAATGAGAGAGATACTATAGGAATTACTCTCCTCATTTTAAAGATAAGGAAATTACACCTCAGAGAGGTTCAGAGACTAGCCCATAGTCCCTCAGGGGTATCTGGACCCCAATTTCCCTGACTCCAGCTCCAGCACCCTTTCCCCTACACTACACACACTACAATCACTACAGGAAAAAAAAGAGTTGAATGTGGCAGTCACTGACACTATAACTGACAAGATTTTGCTCCTAAGAGAGATTTATGTAGCAAGGTCTCAAGCAAAATGGAAATACATAGAAAAGATTAAAGGCCTAAGTAGAAAGACTGACAAGAAGGTCCAGAGAACTCTGAGGTGTAGTTGGGACACGCGGAAGGAGTTCATGCCAGAAGGCCTTGATCTTTTTAAAGGCAATCAATCATAGGCTAGGATAGGGTTGGGATAAAGTTCAGGGTTTGAAGAAAACAGAGAAAGTTTAGAATAGTCGTTCTTTATGATTAAGTTTAACATAAGATGACAACATATGAATGACATGATAAAATAACTATGTCCCCCTCTACTACCACCCCCACCACATAGAAAGTTGAAATGGAATTGGCTGAGGTATTAGCACAGATAACTCGTGGGAGTGCAATGGCTAATTGCTATCTATTTAAGTAGAAATTACCTGCAGTGGAGGTAATCAAAATTAAATCAAGCATTACTAGATTTTTAAATATTTCTCTGAGAAGGTAGGTATATTAAGTCATGGCCACATAAAAGACTCAGTAAGTCTTAGAAACAAGTAGTATGCAAATGAGTGTTCAGGGGAGGAAAAGCACTAAAAACTAGATAGGTTCTGGAAGGTTTCTTGCAGAACAGCTCTTCTAAAGAGCCTTGAAGGGAACCAAGTTTCCAAAAATTCTGGGGAGGGTAAGAATTTCAGGACTTAAAGATAACCTGTTCAAAGAGACACAGACAGGAGATGAGATACCCTATACAAGGGACAGCAAGTAGCCTGAAGTTACCTAATGTTGCTAAATACTTTTCCTAATCCCTATTTTCTCATTGCATTCATACAGCAATCTGTTCCTTTTTTATGGCTAAACTTATCTTTCTCCCTTGTATTATAACTGTAACCATGTTATTTTGCTTGCCACAAAGTAAGCTGCTCAACAATTATTGCTGAAAGACTGAGAGTTGTTAGGTTGTTTTCTACTGCTTCCAAAGCCTTCATAATCAAGTTTCTTAAAACTTTCACTTAAAATTAAGTTAATTTATAGTGGACTTCAAAGGAGTACAACTATTAAATAAAGGATATTCAACCATTGCTTGTATTCCATTCCTCTTGAATATGACGATCCGTTGTACCTTTCCAACAGGATTGCACACTGTATATAAAACATCCTAAGCAAAGGAGAGGAAAAAGTTTAGCAAAAGTTTATTTTTATCAAAGTATTCATGCTATAATTAGTTAGGTTGTTATTGTATTAACAGGAAATTAGTATATCTCTAGTCTCCCCTAAAAAATAAACAACAAATTTCTTCTACTGACAATACACTGTAACATCAATGTTCTAAAATACAAAAGTATTTTTAAATTTGTGAATGAATCTGGTAAACAAGTCTCTACATACAAATATAACCATGCTTGTTGTCATTCAAAATATTTTCAGATGACAATACATCCAACTAAAAATACTGTTAAAAGAAAATTAATGAAGTATAAGCAATAAAAATACATAATTATTCAGGAGATGAGATCCAAATAGGTATTCCTCTCAAACAAAATTCAAGTAATAAATGCTGAATTTAAAAAACAGCAAGTATGCTATGCATTTTGTCGATTTATTTCTTTTTTAAAATGACAACTCTATCAAGATAAGGACAGACTAAACTACTATATTCATGGTACTTCCACATTTCAGAACATTTCTGGTTTGAGAATCAGATAAAAGTTCACTTTGTTTTGTTTCCTGACTAGAGACAGACCTGATAATCCTGGCCAGATAATCCATGGCCTTTGTAATGAGAGCTGAGGGCAGACAGAACAATACAAATCTACCAATGCTGCTGGAAAAACTTAAAAACACATACTGTAGTAGAATGGCAACAGGGTCATCATGTACAAAGGACAGCTAATATAATAGTTTGTATCCAGTATCAAATTTAAAAGGACATGCGAGTGTTTCTGGGACTAAGTTAATATTATGATATGCATAGTAATGTTTATCTTTACAAACTCTCAATTGCTTAAGATATCTACTAACTATACTCCAGAGGCAAGCAAGTAAGTGAAGGGTGTGGTATGGAAGAGCAGGACTCTATTACAACAGATTTATAAATCTGGTAAGCAGAGTACCTGCTCTTACTTCTCTTGGTCTCCTTTATATGCCTAAGAGCAGTTGAAGCTTTAATTATCACTGTGGGAGATAATAGCTGGCAGTCAAAACCACTTCCTTGGTGATGAGAGATGAACTGCCCCACAACCCATGTTTCAACAATTCCAACCAGCATTCATTGAGCACATATTAAACAGGTTCTTTGGTAGGCACTAGAGGACACAAAGAAAACACTAACCACCAATCTCTGCCTTTGAGAAGCTTATGTGTACCCAAATGAGTGAGTGTCTGTGGGAAGTGGAGCACTAAAAACTGGACAGGCTCTGGAAAGGCCTCCTGTAGAAGAGTTCTTCTGTTACATCTTGAAGGGAATCAGAGATTCCAAAAGTTGTGAGGATGGTAAGAATTTTAGACCTCCTGTTCAAAGAGACAGAAAGCAGAGATGGAATGTCCTATATGAGGGCCAGCAAGTAATCTGAAGTTATAGAAGGCCAAAAAGTAACTACCATTAAGTATCCTTTTCCTTAATTCTGAAGCAACTTGGAAAAGAATCTAATTTCAGCTAGATCTCTCTTTTCCCACTAGTTTCTCTTTACTTTCAGAAGTATATCCTTTCAGGAGAATTAGCAAATCTTTTCACAAGAGACACAGAATCCTAGTAGATTGGGATGGGATTTTTTCATGTCTGTGAAGAACTATATAGTGAATGTACCAAAGTTATTAAACTATTAAATTATGTTTAACTCTTGCTTTTAAATCAAGCGCCTACTGTACCTATGCAGCAATCCAAATAGTTCTGGGAAATTTTATTGGAGAAGGGGAGGAGAGCTGACACTAAGAGAAAGCACCTGTCCCAAATGTACCTGAAGAAGAGAGTTAGCTATACCATCAGAGAATATTAAATCAACTCTAGGCTTAGACCCGAAGTTCAACAATTATTATTCCTGTGAAGGGTGTGACAGTTTTTCCTGTGGCCAGCAAACAATCTTCCATTCTGAATCCCTGGATGTATCAAGACTATCCTGCCTTCCCTTACTACCATCCCTGACTAATGCTCACCCACATCAGCTGTAACCTGGCCCTTCCCTTGTGCCCTATGACAAACTTCAATTCTATTGTTTAAAAATTACCCTTCATACTAGATACCTTCCTCTTCTGATCATTTCACCTTCTTGCAATCATGAAAACCTGGTTCCTCCTCAGCAGGCCATGGGTCCCCAGCCAACTGGATGGATCTTGACTCATATCCCTACTGCCACCTCCCAACTCCTGCTCTGGCTTTCCCTCTGGGATTACTTCCCAGACACTGTTTGCATGTCCTCCCTCCCCAAGAACTATTTTTTGCCTTTCTTTGCATCCTTGGCACTTCACACAATGCCTAGCACATAGTAACTCTTAATAAATAATTATAGATGATGATGACCCTAAGTGGGCCAGAAGGAGTTTCTTCCCTTTAGCAGTGAGATTTAGTCACTTTGGTTCCTTTAAGGCTCTCTCTATCCAAATATAATCTAAGCCTGGTAATACAGTGTCTGGTGGCAGTTATCTACTGGCCTCAGGATCATTCTCAAGGAGTTCAATAGTTGGCTCAGTCTTCCCCACAGAATCTCAGAGTTAGAAGAACTCCAGAGGCCATTTAGTATAACCTGCATCAGAACAAGAATCCTCTCCATAATATCCCTGACAAGCAGTTAAAAGATTAACTCCTTTATTCCAGAATTTACTTATCAAGTTAATGCAGTTGGTCCCTTAAAATCCATTGTAAAAATCAAATTACATTGTTCTGGGGAGAAATTCAGAGTAATAAATAATAACATGAGTCTCTCTAACTACTTAGATCTTGGGATCTAACACTTTTATGAACACTAATAGTTTTCAAAAATAGAAATTCTTGGGCTTAAAGAGGCATAAAAATAAAGGCCATAAAACCTTCAATGAAGCATTACCACACACTGAAATTAGACCTGAATGGAATCTAAAAAATAACTCTTCAACCTAAACTACCTTTTCTATCTAATGATTGCAATTTTATGCCTCTTTCAAATATCCTTGTTTCCCAGTTCATCAAGCCTCCTCAACTCTCATGGTCTATACCAGTGGTTCCCAAACTTTTTTGGCCTACCGCCCCCTTTCCAGAAAAAATATTACTTAGCCCCCTGGAAATTAATTTTTTTTAAATTTTAATAGCAATTAATAGGAAAGATAAATGCACCTGTAGCCATCACCACCAACCCCTCCAAATCACTGCAGCACCCACCGGGGGCGGTGGAGACCACTTTGGGAATCACTGGTCTATACCTTCACTTCCTTTCAAGTCATTCACAGGGGTGATCAAACCTTTGATTTCATTATCACCACAGGTACCCCACCTCCAGAATCCAAAATCTTCAGTTCAAATTTATCTGACATCCAACCAGGGCCTTCCCTATTCTTTCATTTTCCCCTGACTCTGCTCCCTACTTCTCCCCAAACCCATTCCCTATCCTCACCTCAACCTATAGTCATTCCACCCCAATTTGGTTTCCCTGGCTATCTTGTAGGAGATTTCATCCAAGCTTGGCCTTGAAGGGAACTAAGCATTCTAAAAAGGTGACAAATAAGGAAGAACATTTCAGGCATCTCTCTTCTGAGTTATAATCCCATACCCCCAACAGCCAGCTGAACAGCCTCTCCTTGATATGTCATAGGCATATCAAATTTAACTAACTCAAAACTAAATACACCCCTCAACACACTCTTCTCCTAAGTCCCCTATTTCTATTCAGAACACTACCATTCCTATAATCAATCAAGCATTCATTGAGCGTATAATGTCAAGCACTATGCTAAGTGCTAAGGATACAAAGGAAAAAAAGAGGCGTTCTTGATTCCAAAGAGTTCACACAATACTCCAAGAGTTTGTATTCTAACAGAATATAAGCAAATAAAAAAACAAAATAAAAATAACTGGGTGCCACTATTAACTAGGGAAATCAGGAGAGGCTAGGTATTCCAAGAAACAGAGGTAAAAAAAGGAAATTGTATAGGAAACAAATCTATACAAAGACAGAGGTGGGAGCTGGAATGTCATTTATGGACTATAACAAATATATCGATTTGGCTAGCATTTAGAGTGCTAGGAGGAATAATGTAAGCATGTATTTACATGCTTTAATAAATACTTATTGAAAATAACTGATAAAAGGCAAAAAAAAAAAAATTGAGAAAATGTGGGTCACCAGGCCTAAAGAAGCCATAGGAAAGTATGTAGTTAGTCCAAGCTGGGAAAAATGGGAATTTTAGTTCTTTACTTGTGAAGGTTGAATAGTAAATATTCAAATACTGAATCAAAGAATGAATGATTTTAATTAAGACAAGTAAAGCACTTTAGAGTAATATCAAGGTAATAGAAAAGAAAGACTTTAATGGCTATAAGTTTGTAGACTACCTAGTTGGGATTCTAAGTATCCAAGAGAGAAAAGACTAGAGCAGTGATGGGCAAACTACAGCAAGCGGGCCAGATGAGGCCCCCTGAAATGTTCTATCTAGCCGGGTAACATTATTCCTAATCTCACGAATACAAATACAATGAGTAGGATACAATACAATGAAACTGCAAAAGAGTTGCCTTAGAAACAGACTGCCAGATTAGCGTTTCCTTTCCTTTGGCCCCCTCTTTAAAAAGTTTGCCCATCACTGGACTAGAGGAACAGATAATCTAATTAAGCAACTTTAGTTTATAGTCACTATTTTATGCCTCTGTAAAACTATATTCTCTGCATGTAATCCTAATAGTCAGTATTTTAGGGATGTTATAAGGAAAAATACCAATTATTGATTGATTGAATAACAATGTATAAGAATCAGTTATCAATAATCATCTTGTGAGTAAAATCCTCTGAAAAGTCTTGGCAAGGAATCCTGCACATGTGTCCACCAGCATCCTGAAATGTGTCCAGGCATTATGGGGTCTCATTTAGCTTTGAAGCTACAATGACCTTGGCTTTTACTATATATGGAACGGCTCATTACTTTATAGAATATACCTTCTTTAAAAAAAGACTTTCCCTGGTCACCCCTTCTGAAAAGAGATGTTCATAAGACCACTCCCCTTTTTTAAAGGAGGCAGGGCTTTGTAATCTGACTCTTTTATATACCAATTGCTCTGGAACTTTGGCCAAGCTGGGACAGGCCTGGACTGCACGACATTTTGTAATTTACAACTTTCTACAATAAACGTCAATTTGGCTCAGATATTGTTTCCCAGTATTTCTTTTTCATTTTTGTGGGGAAGACCTGAAGTAAAGATTGTGATGCTTTCAACAGAAACAAAAAAGTTAGAAAAGAGGTAAAGATTTTGGGGGGTGGGGAGTGGGGGGACGGACTTGTAGTGGAGGTGAGGAAGGGAGGTAGATGAATTCAGTATTCGACACAATGAGGTTGATAAGCCTGGACATTTAGCTTGAGATATCCAATAAGCAATTGGAGAAGAGAGAACAGAAGTCAGAAGAGAGGTTAGGGCTAAAACTGGCATGAGATTCATCTGCAGAGAGATAATAACTGAATCGATAATACTTCATATTCCATATATAGTTTTATATTACATTGCATCAGTACAAATTTACATTTTTCAAACATTCTCTGTAATGTATAATTTCATAAATATTTAAGTCAAGAAATAGTTGTTTGATTAAGAAAGCAGCATAACTATGAGTCTCTGAAATTTATTTCCGAAAATGCAAAGTTATCACAAAGAAAATAACCAAGTTGGATTCTGGTCATTGTTCCAATTGCCAAACAAACTTCAAATTGCCATCTTATGAAGGAAAAAGTTCTACTTGGGGGTAAAAAAGGTAAACTTAAATTTAGTTAACCCAGCAGTCTAGTGCCAAATAAATAATTCTGTAATGTTACAGAACTAGACTAAGGAAATGTCAATGTGCAGTGAATTATCATCAAATCCTGAGATTTAAGGTAGAGAGCTATACTAATTTAGGCTTCTCTTACTATATAGTATTAGTCTATTTACAATCAAGTATTCCTTTCACTTGCTTATTTCTAAACATTTCCTTTTTCAATTTAATGCATAAATGGTAGTCAGAAGGCACAGTAGGTAAGTACTAGGTCTGGAGTCGGGAAGACCCGAAGTCAAATTTTATCCTAGGCATTTATTAGCTATGTAAATCTCAGAAGTCACTTATTAACCTTTGTCTGCCTCAGTTCCTTCATTTGTAAAATGAGTATAAAAGTACCTCCTCCCCAGGAAGGTTTTGAAAATAAAATGAAAGTATTTATGATGTCATTTTATAAACTTTCAAGTGCTATATTGATGCTAGCATTAGTTAAAATATTAACAAATCATAATTAATAATATTGCTATTAATCCTGTCCTTATAACATTTTATGTAATTTTATATAAAATCAAAATATGAAAAACTTATTTCTTAGATTTTGATGAAAACTTGAGTGAATTAGAAGAAAATAAGAAAAAGAAGATTTCAAGTTTTAAGATTAGTTTTGAAATTATTTTAACCAGCTATTTTAAGTTTTTCTGAAGTTTTCAACACAGTAAACTGTGAGTTGACCCAAGCAAATATCCTGTTGGCTCTACTGAGGCTCTTCCCTCAAATGGTAACATATGAGATGGCTTACCAGCCTTACCATTGTCTGCCTCACATTCTCTGCCTTTTGGTTTTCTACCTTACTCTCAGGAACTGAGTTGACAACATGATGATCAACAGTATTTACCAAATAGTTTTATTTACTTAAGTTGTTCCTGTCAGTTGAGTACACATACATTACTGTTTAAGATTAATTTACAATCATATAAACAAGCCAAAGAACCTTATATTCTCACTTCAAAGGGAGCTTAAAAATTTCAGAAGAATGGATCAATTAGATTTGCAATGCCAAAGCATATGTACATATATACATACCACTGTGATTGGGTAGAGAGGGTTCTGAATGGATAAAAGAAGAACTTTGTTGCCCCCTGATGGATCATCAGTATTCCCTGGCCGAGTGATCCTTTTACTTGTAGAGTAGTTGAAAAAGGCTTGTTGGCCAGCTATATAAACTGGTTCATCAGCAGCAAAGGTAACACATTCTTTGGCACTATCTATGTTTTCAAATTCCACTAGAGCCTGGCGTTTAAATGGCATCATCATCACATAGCTAGTTTCAAAAAAAAGAAAAGAAAAGAAAAGAAAAGCATGAGTTCATATGTAGTTTCCAGTTTTGATTATAGTCAGAATAAGAAGTAATTGTTTTTTTTTCCCAGTAGAACATCAAGATCAGCCTTCTTGACCATCTTTACTCAACATTAATGTACTGCAGAATCCATCACACATACTGAAAATTAAGGGTTTCTTTTTTATTATTTATTATTTTTACTTTACAATTTTTATTTTTATACTTCCTTGTCCTAGTTCTCTTGTTCCCAGAAGGGCTTCCCATTACCTCCCTGGGTCAGAATCATGGTCACGTTCATAAAGAAAGTGCTTACTTTACAGATGAGGTAAACTGAAGCCTAGGGAGGTTTGATGGTTTGCCCAGTCACAGAAGTAGTGTCAGGAGTATAATTTGAACCCAAATCTCCTGACTCCAAAGCCAGTATTCTTTTTACTGCACCAACAATAAAAGCATTTATTAAGTGCTTAACTCTATGCCAGAAATGAGGCTCTATCCTTACAATGGCCATCTTAATCAATCTAAAAAGACAATGTAACCTAGAGAAAGGCAGTAGCAGTACATTTAAAAAGGCACTAAACATAAAGGCATAATACATCTTGGAAAGAAATAAAAGATTATTTTCTAGAAACGTAAAACCTTCAAGAAGGAAGAATGTATAGGAATCTACATAGCATCCTGGAGTCAGAACTCTGCCAAGAAAAAAAGACTGATATCATTATAAGGAAAATTACTTTGTCCCCCTAACCATCTGGATTGATTTTATACACTTTACTACCCTACCAAGTAGATAATAACATATTAAAAACAACCTTTGCATCTTTGGACAATAGAGTTAAATAAGTTAAAGTAACTAATTATTTATAGGCCTATTATACACCTCACCTGGCCTTACTAAAATTATTACTTAGACTAGAAGTAATCAAAATATAAGATACATAGATTTAAACTGGCATAAACAACTTTAAAATCCAAAACCTGCTTTTGGAAGCAAAAAGAACAAACTTTCTTCTTTGTTGTCAGGGTATCATAACTATTTAAGAATATCATTATCTGTACCACACCATTTGGTACTGGTTTAATCTATTTCATATGTGTCTTGTTTCTAAGATTACAATGATCTTGAGAGTAGAACTTTAGAATCCTCTAATCGTGCTCAATAGCTACGTCATGACTGATGTCCAGATGGAAGAATTTGCTTTAATTAGCTCCGTACAAAACAGATGGATACTCCCCCCACTCCCAAAATGACTCCACAATTACCTAGCACTCAACAACTGTAAAAACTGGTCCTGCTCTTCTAGTGTCCTACATTTCGTGGATATTACAAACATTCCAATATCAAACCAGATTTTTGTTTTCAAAGCTTTCACATTTAATTTTCCTGACACCTTATTTTTGGATAATAACTCTAACATTTCTTAGTCACAAACAGCTAAAAGGAGAGATCCAAACCCTAAGGATGACAGAAATGGGCAAAGCTGCTTACTTCTTTACTGCTTGGTGAGAATACACTATCGACACATTGGCCAGTTAATCCTGATTAGTTCAATGCCAACACGAAGGTTTCAATAAAAAGAAAAAAAAAATTGTTAATGCTACAATGCCAGTACCATGGTAGGCCCTGATGAAAATGAAAGCCTTTGCCTTTTAGGAAGGACATTTGCATTCGATTTGCATTTAAGTGTACTCTCTCCACTATGACCAGAAATGTGCTTTGATCTGGAGCCTTCTCAGAACAGTCACAAATGGCTGTTTCAACCATGGAGCAATCCTTCCTCCCTAATATATACTCTATCTGAACTCCAAAAGGTCTAAAAGGGTATGAACCAACTTCTTGGCACCTATCCCAAACATAAGAAAACTGCCCTTGCCCTTGGTTTCACTCTGAACCACCAGTGCTGTTCGCTGGAGTAGAGGAGGAGAAGGGACTAACACTTTCTCAGGTATTCATCTTTCACAGGGTGCTATTACTGTATAAAAGAAGGTTCAACCTAATACTATTTTGCCACATCCTTCAAAGAGGAATCTATTATTGATAGATACCTTCTGAGCACTCATTTGCTGTTTTTAATACTGTCAACATACTCTGAATGTCCAGAGATTTCCCGGAAATTTTTATTGTTCAAAACAACAAAAACACAAACCATGCTGAAAGTTTTCTATTTAAACTGCCATTTTATGAAGAGTGATATGGTACATTAACAAGCAGGAAACCTGAAAGCAAAAAAATCATAGTCTGAATTATACTTCAGACATCCCAGTTCTGTGAACCTAGGCAAGTTCCTTACCCTCTCTCAGTCCATTTCATCATCTATAAAACAGGGATAATAATAGTACTTATCTCATCAAGTTTTCAGAGAGGATCAAATGACAATGTATGTCAAATGATTTCTGAACCTTAATAGACTATTATGAATACCAGATATTATTTTCAACTTGGTTTATATCGCAGAACTTACAAACTAGAAAATATTAGTCTGGTCAAAAAAAAAAATATATATATATATAAAATCAACTCAACTTTCAAGTAACCACATTTAGAACAGTAATATGTAGATATTAAAATAATGTATTACAGTTTTAGAATATAGTAAACAGGAACATGGATTTAAAAGTAGAAGCAACCCTAGAAGGCATCTAGTCTAATCTCCTCATCTTACAGAAGAAACTAAGGCCTAAGAGATAAATGCTTTGGCAAAAGATTCATTTTTCTAATTGTTTTTTAATTAATAATCAATTATATAGCACTTTACAGTTAACAAACACTTTCCTCAAAATAATCCTGTGAAGTATTAAGAAGTATTATTGCCCCCATTCTACAAATGTGGAAAATAAGACTTAACAAGGCTAATATTTTCCCTGAGGTTATACAACTATTAAGTTACAAAGTCAAGACTAGAACCTGGTTACCAGAGACCATCTGATTCTCTCTAGATTTTTCCTACTACAAAAGGGAGAAGACATTGAAAATGGCTATATATAATCTACACATGGATTAATAATAATTAATCAATTAATTGATAATTAATCCATGGCTAGCACAGTTGAGAAGACTGTTCATGTAGACAGGAAACCTGGGTTCAAATCTGGTCTGTGACTTTAAGGAATTGTCACTTAATCTCCTTTTGAAAATTTGAAAAATGGGAGGGGATAGACTAGATAGAGTCTGTGGTATCATTTAGCCTTTCCCAGTTCATTAATCTCAACTCTAATGATCTGGAACTTTACTCTGCTTGCACAAATATTTTCACATTCTTAAATTCATAGTCATAGTTATGAACCTAATCTTTGCTACCTTCCTAGCAAATAATCTTTATGGGTCATTTTTTCTTAAGCCATGACAATTTCTAATGTATATAAAAATCTAGATAAGTTAGTAATGATCTTTGCAACTTATGATTATGACTATGATTTGGGGCAAGTTGCTTGACATCTTTCAGCCTCAAACCACTCATCAATAAAAGGAGAGGCCTGGTCTAGATGATTTTTCAAGTCCCTGGACCAAATGAACTATATTTTCAAACCCTGAAAAAACTGGCAAATGTGATTACTTACTCATTGTCAGTGATATCTGAAAGATTGTGCAGGGCTAAAAAGTGGAAAAGTGGGAGTGGGGAAAAAACAATATCCCAATTTTCAAAAAATGGAAAAGAGCAGCTAGGTACCATAGTAGATAAAGTATTAAGTCCAGGTGACCAGGAGGACCTGGGTTCACATCCAGCTTCATATACTTTTCTCATATACTACATGACCCTGGGCAAATCACTTAACAACTTAACTGTTCTGCCTTAGAACTGATATTTAGTATCCATTCTAAGAAAGATGGCAAGGATTTTTTTTAATGGAAAAAAGGGGTCTATAAACCATAGTCTACCAAACTATACTCACTAAAATACCTAGAAAATTTCTGGAACATATTATTTAAGGTGATGCTTAGAGAATATTTTTTAGAAAACAAAGAAGTGATCTCAAGAGTCAACATGTCTTCATCAAGAAGTTATGTTAGAAGTTATGAGATAACATGAGTAATCTCATGTTCTTTATTTGACAAGGTAATCAACTCGGGAGACTGGTGTAGATAAAGTCTACATTTTAACAAAGTGATTGATAAATGTTCTTGTGATATTCTGGTGGAAAGACAAAGATGTGGGTCAGGTAACAGTACAAATAGGTGATTCATAGCTGTTCAAAGACTAGACTCAAAGTATTATAATCATCAACAGATCAATGTTGAATTAGAATATTGTTGCCAATGCCAAGGAATATGTGCTTGGCCCCATGCTGTTTTATATTTCTATCAGTGGAATAATGGCATAAATGACATGCTTATCATATTTGCAGATGATGAATAGTTAATAACTGTACTAGGTCAGAATTAAAAAAATCTTGAGTGGCCAGAATACTGGATTATTATGAAATTTAATGAGATAAATGTTAGTCTTATGCCTAAAAAAATTACAAATGTTAGAGTGACTGGGAAAACAAGTACATCGATGCTCTGCTAGTAGAGCTATAGTTTGATAGAATGCAATCATTCTGAAAAGTCATTTGGAACTATTACCCAAAAGTTACCAAACTCTGCTTACCCGCCAATACCACCACCTAAGCCTATACCCACAAAGACATCAAAGAGAGAAGAAAAAGACCCACATGTGGAAACATATGTGTAGCATCTCTTTTTGTGGTGACAAAGAACTAGAAACTTAGGGGTAACATCAAATGGGGAATGACTGAATAAATATTCTATGAACGTAATGGAACAAACAAACACTATTGTGCCATAAGAAATTATAAAAGGGATAGTTTCATAGCACCTGAGAAGATATATGAACAAGCACAAAATAAAGTAAGCAGAATGAGGGCAATTTGTACAACAATACAAAGACAAGCCATCACTTAAAAATTCTAATCAATGTCATGAACAACCATAATTCCAGAAGACTGATATTGAAGAATGCCTCCTACCTCCTGACAGAGAGACTGATGGACTCAAGTCACAGAATGAGACAATACACTTTTATACGATCAAGGTAGGAATTTATTTTGCTTGATTATGCCTACTTGTTACAAAGGCTTGTTTTCCTTTTCTTTAAAGAAGAGGTTTTAAAAAATGCTTAATTTTTTAAATGATCTACATAGAGTATATGAAAACATAAAAAAAGACCAAAGAGCTAAAACACACTGAAGTAGCAGTAGCACTAGAAACTGAATTAAACTTCAGTTTTTAATAGATTTTTAAAAACACAAACATCTTTTCCTAACAAAATTCATTTCTCAGAGAAGAAAAATGCAAAAGCCTTAAAGTAGGATTTCACATTTAGAAAAAATAAATACTATTTTCTCCATTCTTCTTTAAAAGCCCTAAGGAAGACTAAGAGTTTTCTATTAATTAATTTGCCAACATGGTTTTATTTATTGTTATCAGCATAGACAGTTAAAGTAAGTTCAGTTTTTCTTCCCTCTATAATGCTATTTTTCTAGAGATAAAAGATAACAACCTCTAATCATTATTGCTCTCCTTCCACCCAGAAAAGATCCTACATTTGGCTCCAAAAAAGTCAACTTCACAAGTACAAAGGGAAAAAGGCATGGTTAGACCAAATTTTATCTTAGAGAAGAGTTTTCATGAACTGTAAGTTCAGCAGGACTTAACACTTGGAAAAATCTAATATAATCTTAGGCTATATTTAAAAAATGTAGTGTCTAGAAGGCTAAGGCAAGTGATAGGATTGTTATATTCTCCTTTGGTCAAATGAAAACTGAAGTACTGTGTTTAGTTCTGGGAACATTTTAGGAAGGATACTGAAAAACTAGAATGGGTCCAGAACAAGGCCACCACAAAACTGGGACATTAATGTGTTGCTGGTGGAGTTGTGAACCGATCCAACCATTCTGGATGGCAATTTGGAACTATGCCCAAAGAGCGATAAAAGACTGCCTGCCCTTTGATCCATCCATACCACTGCTGGGTTTATACCCTAAAGAGATCATAAGGAAAAAGACTTGTACAAAAACATTTATAGCTGCACTCTTTGTGGTGGCAAAAAAACTGGAAAACAAGGATATGCCCTTCAATTGGGGAAAGGCTGAACAAATTGTGGTATCTGTTGGTGATAGAATACTATTATGCTGAAAGGAATAATGAACTGGAGGAATTCCATGTGAACTGGAATGACTTCCAGGAATTGATGTAGAGTGAAAGAAGTAGAACCAATAGAACACTATACACAGAGAGAGATACACTGTGGTAAAATTGAACGTAATGGACTTCTCTACTAGCAACAATGCAATGATCCAGGAAACTAAGAGGGACCTATGAGAAAGAAAGCTATCCACATTCAGAGGAAGAACTGTCAGAGTAGAAACACAGAAAGAAAAACAACTGTCTGATCTCATGGGAGGATGGGGATATAATTAGGTTTATTGACTCAAAATGAGCACCCTAGCACAAATATCAATAATATGGAAATAGATCTTGATCAATGACACAAGTAAAACCCAGTGGAACTGTCCATCAGCTATGGGGGGGGGGGGGGATAGAACATGAATCCTATAACCATGGAAAAATGTTCTAAATTAATTCATTAAATAAAGATAAAGATGTTAAAATTAAAACAAACAAACAAACAAAAAAAAACAGAAGAGGGTCACCAAGAAGGTAAAGGGCAAATTCACAACATATGAGGATTAAATAAAGGAATTGAGGATAATTATTCTGGAAAACTTAAAGGGAACATGATAGCTGTCTTCAAGTTTTTAAAGAGCTGTCAGTGGAGAACGAATTAAATATGTTCTCCTTTGCCCCAAAATTAGGAAGTAGGAACAAGAAGTAGAAACTGCAGAGACAAATTAAATCTTCATTTAAGATAAAATTTCCTAACAAATAAAGCTTTTTAAGAGTGCAATGGGCTTTGTTCAGTTTGATCCTGTTCCTACTCCTAAGCCACTGTAGGTCTTCAAGCAAAAGCTGGATGACTACTTTGAGAAGATTCTTGTTCAATTATAAAAGAGTCTAGATGGCCTTTGAGGTTCCTTCAACTCTGAGTTCTTGTAGTTCTTTGGCCTTTCACATCCCTTCCAGCTTTAATCTATGTTCCCTGATGAAATATGTCTATAATAAATTTAATAAGAGAAGGAAAACAAAATATACACACAAAACTCCACAAACTTTAGTTTAAAGCAGTGATGGGCAAACTATAGCCCACAGGCCAGGTATGGGCCCCCTGAAATGTTCTATCTGGCAGCACAACATTATTCCTAATCTGACAAATACAATGAAATTTCAAGAGTTGCCTTAGAAAAGACTGATAGATGAGCATAGCATTTCCTTTCCTTTGGACCCCTCTTTAAAAAGTTTGCCCATCAGTGGTTTAAAGGATTCTGAAAGTTAAGTCACACCCAAACTTATTATCTACTATGTTATGGCACAAAAACATTTCCTAATAATTCAACTAATTTGCAATTATTGTCAGTTGTACATACCATATTGTTCCAAATTTTTCAAGAGCTTCCACGAGGTCTGCTTCCACAACTGATTCACACAGCCCTCGGACATGAACGACAGGAGAAACAGAAACTTTATGGTGACTTCCACCTGACTCCTAACAAAAGAAAAGTAAATTTCTGGTTATATCTTTTAGAGTCTAAATACTATGTTTTTGTATATTTCATTTTGCTATTAAAAATTTAAATCATATTCCCAACTGAAGAATTAGTAAAATTACTTAAGAGAAAATCAAACACCAGGTTTTAAAAATTCCCAAATAATAACATCCTATTCTCCAACTGACAAATGGTCAAAGGATGTGAACAAGCAATTTTCAGATTAAGAGAGCCAAGTCATTAATAATCATATGAAAAAGTGTTCTAAATCCCTATTGATTAGAGAAATACAATTTAAAACAACAATGAGGTACCCCCTCACACCTATTAGCTTGGCCAGTATGAGAGTAAAGGACAATGATAAATGTTGGAAGGGGATGTAGCAAAATTTGGACACGAATTCATTGCTGGAGTTGTGAACTGATCCAACCAATCTGGAGGGCAATTTGGAACTAAGCCCAAAGGGCCATAAAACTGTATATACCCTTTAATCCTGCAATATCACTACGAGGTCTATATTCCAAAGAAATAATAAAAAAGGGGAAAGGACCTACTTCTACAAAAATATTTATAACAACTCTTTTTATAGTGGCAAAGAATTAGAAATTGAGAGATGTCCATCAACTGTGGAATAGCTGAACAAATTGTGGTACACATTGGTCATGGAATATTATCATACTTTAAGAAATGATAAGCAATGATTTCAGAAAAAAAATAGAAAGGTCTGAAGGAACTGCTGCAGAGCAAAATAAACAGAACCAGAAGAACAATGTACACAGAAACAGCAATGTTGTATAATGATCTATGATGACAACTCTCAGCAATGCAATGATGTGGGACAATGCTGAAAGACTTATGTGGAATGCTATCCACCTCCAGAGAAAGAACTTTTGGAGTTGGATGAATGTGGATGTATGAATGTGTTCTTATAACACTGATCAATACAGAAGTATGTTTTGCATAATAATAAAAATACATTTTTTTTCTCCAAAACTGGGGCACTAAAGAGCAAATCATAGAAACAATTACTAATTTCATTGAAGAGAATGACAATGAGGAAACAACATATCAACATTTTTGGGATACAGCAAAAGCAGTATTCAGGGGAAAACTTATATCCCTGAGTGCCCATTAACAAGAAAGAGAAAGAGGGATTAATGAGTTGGGCATGCAACTAAAAAAACTAGAAAAAGAACAAATTAAAAACCCTCAAAGACAAAACTGGAAATCTTAAAAACCAAAAGAGAAATTTAAAAAATTGAAAGTAAAAGAATTATTGAACTAATAAATAAGCCTACGAGCTGGTATTTTGGGGAAAAAAATAAAGTATTGGTTAATCTAATTAAGAAAAAGAAAGAAGAGAACCAAATTAACAGTATCATGAATGAAAAGGGTGACATCATCTCTAATGAAGAGGAAATTAAGGCAATTATTACGAGCTATTTTGCCCAATTATATGACAATAAATATATGACAATAAATTATATGACAATCTAGGTTGGCAATCTAGGTAAAATGGATGAATATTTACAAAAATATAAATTGCCTAGATTAACAGAAGAGGAAATAGAATACTTAAATAATCCCATATCAGAAAAAGAAATTAAACAAGCCATCAAAGAACTCCCTAAGAAAAAAATCACCAGTGGCCAAAAGGATTCACAAGTGAATTCTATCAAACATTTAAAGATCAATTAATCCCGATACACTACTATTTGACAAAATAGGCAAAGAAGGAGTCTTACCAAATTCTTTTTATGATACAAATATGGTACTGATTCCCAAGCTAGGAAGACCAAAAACAGAGAAGGAAAATTATAGACGAATGAAATCCTTAATGAACATAGATGCAAAAATATCAAATAAAATACTAGCCAAAAGGCTACAGCAAGTTATCACAAGGATTACTCACTATGACCAGGTGGGATTTATACCAAGACAGTTTAATATTAGGAAAACCATCCGCATAATAGACCATATGAACAATCAAACTAATAGAAATCACTGATTATCTCAATAGATGCAGAAAAAGCCTTTGACAAAATATAACACCCATTTCTATTGAAAAGAGTAGAAAATATAGGAGTAAAAGGGCCTTTCCTCAAAATAATAAATAATATTTATTTAAAACCATCAGCAAGTGTCATCTGCAATGGGATAAGTTAGATGTCTTCCCAATAAAATCAGGAGTGAAGCAGGGATACCAATTATCACCACTACTATTTAATATTATGCTAGAAATGCTAGCAGTAGCAATTAGAAGAAAAAGAAATTGAGGGGATCGAAGTAGGCAATGAGAAAACTAAACCACTCACCCTTTTGCAGATGGCATGATGGTATACCTAGAGAATCCAAGCAACTAAAAAACTAGGAGAAATAATCCATAACTTTAGCAAAGTTGCAGGGTCCAAAATAAACCCACATAAATCATCAGCATTCCTACATGTTTCCAAAAAAATCCAGCAGCAAGAGTTAGAAAGAGAAACTCCATTGAAAATCACTCTAAACAATATAAAATACCTGGGAATCTACTTGCAAAGACAAATTCAGGAATTATATGAACATAACTACAAAACACTTTTCACACAAATAAAACTAGATCTAAACAATTGGAAAAACGTCAATTGCTCATGGGTAGGACAAGCTAATATAATAAAATGACAATCCTACCTAAATTAATTTCCTTACTCAGTGCTATACCTATCAAACTACCAAAACACTTTTTTATAGAATTGGAAAAAAAAGTATTATAAAGTTCATCTAGAAGAACAAAAGATCAAGAATATCAAGGGAAATAATGAAAACAAAACAAAACAAAACAAAACAAAATACTGTGAAGGATGGGGTCCTTGCATTACCATATCTCAAACTAAGCTAGAAAGCAGTGATCATCAAAACAATATGGTACTGGCTTAGAGATAGAAGGGTGGATCAATGGAATAGATGGAGTAAATGACAGTAGCAAGATAGTGTTCAATAAACCCAAAGATCCCAGCTTTTGGAACAAGAACCCACTATTTGACAAAAACTACTGGGAGAATTGAAAAACAGTATGGGAGAAATTAGGTTTAGATGAACATCTTACAAGATTAACTCAGAATGGGTAAATGACTTAAATATAAAGATGGAAATCATAAACAAATTAGATAAACATAGAATAGTATACTTGTCAGATCTATGGGAAAGGAATTTAAGACCAAGCAGGAGATAAAGAACACTACACAAAATGTAAAATCAATAATTTTGATTACATTAAATTAAAAAGGTTTTATACAAACCAAACTAATGCAACCAAAATTAGAAGGGAAGCAACAAATTGGGGGGGGAGGGGTCATAACAAAAACCTCTGGCAAAGGTCTCATTTCTCAAATTTATAAGGAGTTAAGTCAATTGTACAAAAAATTAAGCCATTCCCCCAACTGACAAATGGTCAAGGGACATGAACTGGCAGTTTTCGGATAAAGAAATCAAAACTATCAATAAGCACATGAAAAAGACCCAGGACAATTCTGAGGGATTTATGGAAAAGAACGCTACCCACATTCAGAGGAAGAACTGCAGGAATGGAAACACAGAAGAAAAGCAACTGCTTGAACACATGGGTTGAGACGGACATGATTGGGGATGTAGTATCGAAACTACCACACCAAAGCAACTATCAACAATTTGGAAATAGGTCTTGATCAATGACATATGTTAAAACCAGTGGAAATGCGCATCGGCTATTGGGGGTGTGAAGTGGGGGTGTGAAGGGNACTTTTCTAAAAAATAAAAATTATTAAATGTTAAAAAAAAAGGGGGGGCAGCTGGGTAGCTCAGTGGATTGAGTCAGGCCTAGAGACAGGAGGTCCTAGGTTCAAATCCAGCCTCAGACACTTCCCAGCTGTGTGACTCTGGGCAAGTCACTTGACCCCCATTGCCCACCCTTACCACTCTTCCACCTAGGAGCCAATACATAGAAGTTAAGGGCCTATAAATAAATAAATAAATAAAAATGAAAATAAAAAGCTAAACTCAAAAAAAAAAAATAAGTACATGAAAAAGAGTTCCAAATCTCTCATAATTAGAGAAATGCAAATCAAAACAATGCTCAGGTACCACCTCACACCTAGCAGATTGGCCAATACAACAGTAAAGGAAAATAATAAATGTTGGAGGGGTTATAGCAAATTTGGGACACTAATGCATTGTTGGTTGAGTTGCAAATTAATCTAGCCATTCTGGAAGGAAATATGTAGTTATGAGCAAAGGGCTTTAAAAGAATGCATGACCTTTGATCCAGCAATACCACTACTAGGTTTGAACCCTAAAGAGATAATAAGGAAAAATACTTATACAAAAATATTCATAGCTGGACTCTTTGTGGTGGCAAAAAAAATGGAAAAAAAAGGGTTGTCCCTCAATTGGGGAAAGGCTAAACAAATTGTGGTATATGATGGTGATGGATAGTGCTATAAGGATTAATGATCTGGAGGATTTCTATATGAATGGGGAGAATCCCAATGAACTGACGCAGAGTGAAATGAACAGAACCAGAAGAACACTGTACACAAAAAAATAAAACATTGTGGAACAATCCAATGTAATGGACTTTGCTACTAGTAGCAATAAAACAAGTCAGGACACTCCTGAAGGACTTATGTGAAAGAATGCTATCCACATTGAGAGAAAGAACTATGGGAGTAGAAATGCAAAAGCAAAACATATGACATCACTTATCACATGTATATATGGGAATGTGATGTGAGGTTTAAGCTTTAAAAAATCACTCTATAGCAAAAATGAATAATATGGAAATAGGTATCAAGTGATAACATTTGTACAACCCAGTGCAATTGCTTGTCAGCTCTAGGAGGTGAGAGGGAAGAGGGCAGGGAAAGAAAATCAATCATGTAAATATGGAAAAATATTTTTAAAATAAAAATGTAGTAAAATAAAATAATATAAAAATTTAAAAATAAATAGTAGGGTCAAAAATTAAAATAATAACATTCTATTTCAACTTGAAAACAAAACAAAATTACTTCAGAATTCAATTCTGACTACAAAGAATTATACAGATACTATTTCAAATAGATATACTGATATAAGGACATTATGATTACAGATACTACATTTTACTATTTATCTCCAAATCTATTTATTTCAAAACCCAAATTCTAAGTAACTTTTAGTACCCAAAATCCCATTTTTGTCCTGGATGGCATTAACTAAATAACACTGTATCATTCAAGATGATGACATACTTTTAGTAGTTTTTCTCCTACAGCAGTAATGGATTTATATCATTGATCAATTATCTAGAAACTAATCTGGTCCTATTACACTCTGGGAATATCTCCTTTAGGTAACAATTTGCAAGACAACTTATATTCTCAAATTTCTATCTTTCCTAATGAGTATTAAATACTCAAATCTGCTAGTCTGTAAAAGAGAATCATGAAATGTTTGAGCAGTATAGCACCCTCATTTTATAGATAAGGAAATTAAGGTCTAGAGGAGAAAGGAAGAAAACAGGAAGGAGTTAAGCATTAACAGCACAAATTATTTGCTTCTGGCTACACAAATTAGTAGGCCCAGGTTCTTACTCTCAGTCCAATGCTCATTCGATCATTGCAATGAAGCCTTTAATTCTTGTTGATTCCTCTATGAAAATAAATGCTTCCCCTAATGGAGATATTATGGATCTATGAATACAAACTGGAATTATTTGTATTTAAATATAAATAAGGAGTCTCAAAAATGCTGAATGTAAAAATTATAGGAACTAGAATTTGAAAAGACCTTAGCTAGTGATGTAATCCAATCAATTATTCTACAGATTAAGAAATTAGACTCAGAGGTTTAAAAAAAAAGGGACTTGATTAACATTACACAGTTGAATTTGATCCCAGGTAATCTTGATTCTAAATCCAGCATTTTTTCCATTTACATACAAACCATGCTGCATCTCATCTATGAGAAATACTTTAAAAACAGATGGCTCTAATGAAATCATGAGAGAGACCCTAAGAAAATATAACACTCAGGAAACAGACATTATCAAATCAGCTTCTACTCCATTACAAGAATCTTCTGCTCTAGCCAGTAACACATTCCTGTCTCCTTTTCGTTGCTCATCCCCTCCCCCTCACTAGAACATCTTTTCTGCTTCACTAAATCCAGGTCTTTCACGAGCCTATCTCACCTCATCTCCTAAATGATACCTGTTCCTAATCACCTCAATTCTCAATGATCCTCCTCTGAACTCATAGAGAACTTAGTCTTTACCACTCATTTGGCCTTAATTTAAAAATCTCAATTTAAAAATCTCAATCAGTATTCATCAAAATAACTTGGTCCTGGTTAAAAAATAGTAAGTCAATGAAACTGAAAAGAACCAGAAGCAAAAGCAGTAAAAGACACACTGACTACATTCCAAACAGTCCTTGTCTTCAAGAAGCTTAAATCCTATCAGGGCAAACAACATGGTATATAAATAAACACAAAATACACACGAAGTAAATACAAAGCATTTTCAGGTAAGTACTAGTTAATGTTATAATAGTTATAATGGAGGGTCACATAGAACATGTTACTTTAGCTGAGATATGAAAGGAACTAAGGATTCTATAAGAGGAGGGGAGGACACACCCGGCCTAGGGGACAATCTGCGCAATAGCAAGGAAATAGGAAATGTAACGTTGCATGGGAGAAATAGCATAGAGACCAGTATTGCCGTTGTAGACTGTGTGAAAATAATGAGGTGGCGGAAAAGCTCAAATTCAGCCTCAGACACCTGTTTCCCTCAGTTTCCTCACTTGTAAAATGAGCTAGAGAAGGAAATGGAAAACTACTTTAGTATCTTTGCCAAGAAAACACTAAATGGAGTCACAAAGAGTTGGACACGACTGAAAAAACTTTACGACAGTGCCTAAAAATATAGGCTAGAACCTGAAAGGTTCTAAATGCTAAAAAGAAATCTAAGAGGCAACAGAGAATTAGTAGACCTCCAAGCTCCAGCAAAGAAATGACAGAGGCCAGTTGTCATGTTTAGGAATGTCAATCACTTTAGTAACTGTGTGGAGAATGTACTAGAGAGGGGAGAAAGTAGAGAAGGTCAATTCAAAGATTATTATAATAAACCAGGAAATTGTGAATAACCTGAATTAGAGTAGTGTTCAGGGAAAGAAGGGAATGGATTCAAGAATCAATGTGGAGGGGGGCAGCTGGGTGGCTCAGTGGATTGAGAGCCAGGCCTAGAGATGGGAGGTCCTAGGTTCAAATCTGGCTTTAGACACTTCCTAGCTGTGTGACTCTGGGCAAGTCACTTAACTCCCCATTGCCTAGCCCTTACCACTCTTCTGCCTTGGATTGGCTCCAAGACAGAAGATAAGAGTTTAAAAAAAAAAAAAAAGAGTCAGTGTGGAAATAGAATTAACAAGACTTGGTCTCACTTTTTATTATTGATAAAAGCTGATATCTAAAATAACATGTTTGGTGTGTATATATATATGAATACACATAGATATACACTGATACAAATATAAGACCAACAATTCCTTCCCTAGTGGATAAGTAGTAGTAAGAAGATATGAAAAAAATTTCAAAACTATCAATGACTATATTAAAATGGCTACAAATCACTAATAAAAATGAAAATTAAAACAACTCTTTAGGTTTCAGCTCATACCCAACAAACTGGCAAACAAGAGTAAAGATAAATAATCAATGTGAAAGGCGATGTAGAAATCAAGAACACTAATTAGAAAGACACAAACAACTAATACTGGTAAAATTGTGAATTGGTTCAACTGTTTTAGTCAAAAATATCAAGAGAATCAATTGAAAAAAATGTGAAGGAAGATAGCCTAGGAGTACCAGATATCAAACTGTATTTGCAAAGCAATAATCATCAAAACAATCTGGTACTGGCTAAGAAATAAAGAGATGAATCAGTAGAATAGATTAAGTACAAAACCTAGTAATAATGACCATAGTAATTCAGTGTTTGATAAATCAAAAGATACAGTACTTGAAACAAAAATTCACTGTTTGACAGAAACTGTTGAGAAAACTTGAATATGGTTATAAGGCAGAGACTGGAAATAGACCAACATCTCACCCTGTATACCAGTGGTTCCCAAATTTTTTTTGGCCTACTGTCCCCTTTCCAGAAAAAATATTACTTAGCCCCCTGGAAATTATTTTTTTTTTAAATTTTAATAGCAATTAATAGGAAAGATAAATGCACTCTTAGCCATCACCATTCCCTGTATGGCTGCAGTACCCACCAGGGGGCAGTGGTGCCCACTTTGGGAATCACTGCTGTATACCAAGATACAGTCAACATAGGTACATGGTCTAAACATAAATATAAACAAATTAGAACAAGAATAGTCTACCTATCAGATCTATAGATAAGGGAAGAATTTATGACTAAACAAGAGATAGAGAGCATTATATGATGTAAAATACACACTTTTGATTATATTAAACTAAAAATATTTTGTACAAAGAAAACCAATACGACCATAATTAGAAGGAAGGCAAAAAGCTGGGAAAAAATGTTTGCAGTAAATATCTCTGATAAAGGAATTATTTATCAAATAAAGAGAAAGAACTGAGTCAAATTTATAAAAATAAAAGTCATTCTCCAATTGATAAATGATCAAAGGATATGAACAGGCAGTTTTCAAATGAAGAAATCAAAATCATATATAGTCTTATGAAAAAATGCTCTAGGGGGAAGCTGGGTAGCTCAGTGGATTGAGAGTCAGGCCTAGAGACAGGAGGTCCTAGGTTCAAATCTGGCCTCAGACATTTCCCTGATGTGTAACCCTGGGCAAGTCACACTTTTGCCTTGGAACCAATACACAGTATTGATTCCAAGACGGAAGGTAAGGGTTTTTTTTTTTTTGTTGTTGTTGTTATTGTTGTTTTTTTATTGCTCTAAATCATTATTGGTTTAAGAAATACAAGTTAAAACAGCTCTGAAGTACCACCTCACACTTATCAGATTGGCTAATATAACAAAAAAGAAAAATGATAAATGTTGGAGGAGAGGAGGAAAATTGGGACACTAATATACTGTTGGTAAAGCTGCAATCTGACCGAACCGTTCTACAGAGAAATTTGGAGCTATGCTCAAAGGACTCTAAAATTATGCATACCCTTTGACCCATCAATATCATTATTAGATCTATATCCCAAAGAGAAAGGGATGGGCCTACTTGTTAAAAAATATTTATTACAGCTCTTTTTGTGGTAACAAAGTATTGGAAATTGAGGTGTTCTCAATTGGAGAATGGCTAAAAAAATTGCAGTATATGATCTATTGTGCTATAAGAAATTATAAGCAGGATAATTTCAGAAAAATATGGAAAGGCTTTCATGACCTGATGCAAAGTGAATTGAGCAGAACCATAAGAACATTGTACACAGTGACAGCAATATTTCTTGATGAACAACTGGGCATGACCTAGTTATTCTCAGCAATGTAGTGATACAAAAACAATCCCAAAGATTCATATGAAAAATGCCATCTGCCCTCAGAAAAATAACTGATGGCGTCTGAATACAGACAAACATAATGCATTATTTCATTTTCTTTCTTTTTTTTCTCATTTAAGATCTCTTTCACAAAATGACTAATAGGGAAAAATGTTTTACATAATTATACATGTAAAATCTATATCGGACTGCTTACCATCTCAAGAAGGGGGGGAGGAGCAGGAGGAAAGGTAAGAAAAGAGAATTTGCAACTCAAAACTTTAAAAAATTAATGTTAAAAAAATTTTACATGTAATAGGGGAAAAAATAAAATACTATTTAAAAGAAAATAAAAGAAAAATGCCAGAGATAAGAGTGCCTTATTTATTTAACTGTCAGGAGGCCAATATACTGGATCAAAGAGTACATGTTGGAGGGGTAGAATGTAAGAAGACTATAAATGTAGGAAGGGGCTAAGTTATGAAAGGCTGTGAACACCAAACCAAAGCATTTTGTTTTTGCTCCTGAAGGCCACAGGAAGCCACTGGGGGAATGGGGGTGGGGTGATTGACATAATCCAAAGGGCCTTTTAGGAAAATCACTTTAGTGGCTGAATGAAGAATGGGCGGAGGGGATAAGCTCATAGCACCTAGAACTACCGGCAGGCTTTTGCAATAATTCAGGAGTGAGGTGATGAGGACCTGCACTTCTGTGGAGCCAGCATCAGAGAAGAGAAAGGGGCATATCCAAGAAATGTTGCAAAGTAAAATTGGTAGGCCTCAGCAACAGGTTGGATATGAGAAACAAGAGACAGTGGGGAAACCAGGATGACTCTAGATTGTGAACCTAAGGGGACTGGGAGGATGATACTGCCCTCTACAGTACTAGTAGATGGGCAAACTAAGGGGAAAGATAATGAGTTCTGTTTGGGACATACTGAGTTTAAGATGTCTACTGGTTGTGAAGTTTAGGAAATCTCAAAGATAGCTGGGCATAAGATGGAAGGTCAGCAGAGTTTGAGGCAGAAAAGGTAGATCTGAGAATCATCAGCAAAGATATAATAATTAAATCTATAGGAGCTGATGAAATCACTAAGTAAAGTAGTAAAGAAGAAGACAAGACACAATACAGCACAAAACCCTGAGGGACACCTAGAGTTAGAGGCCATGACCTAGAGAAGGATCCAGCAAAGGAGAAAGAAGAATGGTCAGACAAATAGGAGGAGAATCAGGATAATATGATGTTCCAAAAACCCAGAGGGAAGAAATTATCAAGGATGAAAGAATGATCTATTGTGTCAAAGGCTGCAAGGAGATCAAGGAAAACGTCTACTGAAAAAAGGCCAATGAATTTGGCAACTAAGAGATCATTAGTAACTTTGGAAAGAGCAGTTTTGGTGGAAGGATAGGTAGGATGTCTGGTTTTTTTTAAAGAGGGGGATAACCCCTATTCTTTTTTTTTTTTTTAACCCTTGTACTTTGGTGTATTGTCTCATAGGTGGAAGATTGGTAAGGGTGGGCAATGGGGGTCAAGTGACTTGCCCAGGGTCACACAGCTGGGAAGTGGCTGAGGCCGGGTTTGAACCTAGGATCTCCTGTCTCTAGGCCTGACTCTCACTCCACTGAGCTACCCAGCTGCCCCCAGGATGTCTGGTTTTAAGGGATTAAGAGGAGAGAAATTGAAATCATCTATTATAAAAATGACCTTTTCCAGAAGTTTAGCTACAAAAGGCAGAAGAAATATAGACTGAGGGCAGCCGGGGTTGCTCAGTGGATTGAGAGACAGACCTAGAGATGGGAAGACACTTCCTAGCTCTGTAACCCTGGGCAAGTCACTTAATCCCCATTGCCTAGCCCTTACTGCTTTTCTGGCTTAGAACCAATATCCAGTAGTGATTCTTAGACAGAAGATAAGAGCTTAAAAAAGAAGAAAGAAGGGAGGAAGGGAAGAAGAGGAGGAAGAGGAAGAGGAGGAGAAAAATAGACTGATTTTCATCAGGGATGGGAAGATAAAGTGAAGATTTTTTTCAGAATAAGGGAGATGTTAGCATGTTTGTCAGTAGGAGGAAATGAACTAATAGAGGGAAAGATTGAAAATAAGTGAAAGAGTGGAGAAATACTCAGTTGTAAGAGACTGACATGAAATGGTATCACTTGTACAAGTTTAGGTTAAACCTTGGTAAAGAGTAAAGGAGCAACAGATCAATTAATAACAATGAAATCTAAGAAGAAACTACCCTAGTGTCTTTTTCCAGCCCAGATCAACACAAGGAGATGGTTAGAAACCTGTGGGCACCAGCAGGAAAATCAACACAGAAGCCTCATAGGCCATGCATCAGGCCTAGGCACAAAACTGTGACCAGTTCTAGATTGCAGTTTGAGGTCACTGAAGGGCTTTCTAGTCCATGGAATGGAAACCTGCCCACTGGGGTTAGCTAGAAGCAAGGGCCATGAAAAAGGAAAAGGCCTAAAGTTAGAGGCTGAGGCAGACAGCTCTCTAATGAAGCTCACACCAGGAGCAAGATGGCATGTATGTTCAGATTCAAAATGGGAACAAAAGCCTACAAAGTTCAGACCAGAAGAGCATTTCTAATATAGAGATTTAGTGCAATACCAAACTAGAAAGCTGTCATAAGACTAGAGAAAAGACTTCTATTTTACAAGAATTGCTGAGTAAAACAATCTAGCAATTAGGTGTAGAGTCTATACAGTAGACTAATATCTTCCAGCACATACCTCAACAAATTCCAAATGGATTTATGACCTAATTGAAAAGGTCACATTATTAAAAAATTAGTACATGTCAACAATGTAAAAAGGAATGAAAACAAAGTGAATGTTCATCAACTAGGTAATGACTAAAAAAAAATCACAGTATATACAGATAATAAAATATTATTGAACTTTAAAAAAAAACAACAGATATAAAGAATTGGGAAGAGGAGTGCACTGATAAGAGGTAAAATAAACAGAACTAAGAGAATAATTCACAAGATGACCATAATGTTATAAAAGAAAAATAATACTAAAAGACTTCAGAACTTTTTTACTAACATAGGGAGGCATCATTAATTCAGAAGGCTGGTTGTGAAGATCAACACTTACCCTTGATGGTATTTTGGGTATTTTAAATGAGGACAACGGTTCATTTATTTTTAACATAAGCTAATGTGCTGATTTATTTGTTACAACGGATAACTCAAATAAGAGGTGAGTCTGAGGGAAATAACAATAGTTTGTTTTTCTTAAAGAACATGAATAAAAATGAAATGATGGCAACAGAAAAAGAACACTTAAAATTTAACTATTATTAGTCACAGAATCTAAGAGCTAGACAGACCTAAGAGATCATCTAGTAGTCTAATCCATACCTGTTCAAAAAATCTTTCTACAACACTCCAAACAATTCAACCAGTCTATGCTTCCCTGTATAAGTCATTATTTTTTTTGGATAGCTTTTATAGAAAGTTGTTTCTTTTTTCTTCTTAAGGCAAGAATAATTGACATTTACAACTTTCAACCACTGCTTCTAGTTCTACACTAGGAACAAGCAGAGCAAGTTTAATTCTTCTCCCAAGAGACTTTGAGGAAATCTACAAGTCCTCTCTAAGTCTTCTCTTCTCCCAGTTAATCATATCCAAGTTCCTTCAACTGGTCCTCATGTAGTATATATCTGTCCTTTCTCCATCCTGGTCCTTTCTTCCATATACCTTCCAACTTGCCTACACATATCTGAAAATATAGTACCCATGGCACTTGGTCATTTTCACCCAATATAGCACATTCCCGATATTCTTCCTTTTCTTAGAATTTGTTGCACTTATCTTATTTCCCCACTCAAGTGTAAGCTCCCTATGAGTTTTGTTCTAAGCTGTCTCCCCACACTCAGTACACACTAGATACACGGTGAAAACTAAATAAATGTTTTTTGATTGAGTATTCTACCCCCCCCCCAAAGCTACTAGTGTTTAAGAAAAAAAAAACATACTTTTTTTGATGGTCCCTAACTTTGTCTGGGGAAGATGCAGAATATTGTCTTAGGTTTCTTCCCAGGCATATGGAAGAACTATACATCCCTTAAATCATTTCTCTTCTATAGAAAATCCTTCCTGGAGTCAGTAAACTAGTCCCTGTCAGTTATTTATTCTTTTCTGATTTGAAGTATAAGTCTCTTCTACAACAATTTTTAGGTTCTTTTGGTCTTCCTGTAATGAGAAGCCATATAATTCTTGAAGCCATATAATTCTGAACCTCTCTGAACTTCGATTTTCTCACTATAAAACTGGATTGGGGGTGGACTTGGGGACCTCTAAAGTCTCTTTCAGGGCATCTAGCTGGCACAGTGGCTAGAGTACCAGGTGGGAAATCAGGAAGATCTGAGTTCAAATTAAGATTTAGATACTCAGTAGCTGTGTAATCCTGGGCAAATCATTTAACTGTTTTCCTTAATTTTCTCATCTGTAAAGCAACCTGGAAAAGAAAATGGCAAACTGCTCCAGTTTCTTTGACAACAAAACCACAAATGGGATCCTGAAAATCTGAACAGGAATGAACAACAAGTCTCTTCCAATTCTAAATCTATAATCCCATGATCTACTAACCTTTCAACTGAACAAGATTCAATTTAGTATAATTCATTCTCTATGTAATTAAGAGATTCAATAGGGTCTATTGCCAAATGAAGAGAATAGAAAGATCCAGAATTAAATTACATCAAATTTTAACAGAAGCAAATGCTTCAAATCCTTAAAAAAAAAAAAACAGCCAAGGCTACTACTCTATAAAATGTTAAAGTATACAAGGAAACTAAGTTCTTTCTAAATAATAATTCTGACAAGAGTTTCTTCTTGGATTTTTAAAAACTATTTACAACGATTAATAGCTCCCATAATTAAAAAAGTAAAGTTACTTGTTACAAAACTTTAAATCATACCTGTCCTTTCTCACTGCAACTTATTTAAGCCTTAGTATACTAAGTAGAAACTGAATGTATAAATGAGAACTTATACATAGAAACATTAATAAGATACTCCACTATAATTACAATGAATTCTACATGTTTGTAACCAAATTTAAAGGACCAAACATTTTACAAATACAGAGCTTCATGAGGCAAAGCAAGGAGCGCATCATGACTCCAACTTTAGCATGCTACGTTTTTTGGCACAACGCTGTAACATGTTGTCAAGAATGGGTTATGGGTAAGAAGTATAAAAGATATATTCAGGAAATGTATGTGAAATGATTGCAACATGATGTGAAGGATTTTTATGGGAGAATATAGGCAAGAATCATACAGGATAAATTTGTCTATGTGTATATTATACATCCATCCATATATATTATAAACATAGATACATGTGAGAACATATGTATAAGTATATATGTATATATATATACACATACTCATATAAATATATATACACATATATACACACCCTTTTGTATATTACACATACATAATATAGGAATAGAAAAGAGGGAATGAAGAATAGAAAGAGGCAGATGAAAGATTTGCCTCTTTCTATTCTTCATTCCCTTTTCTATTCCTATAATACACATGAACACCCCTGTATATGTGTAAATACACATATAGAGAGGGAAAATTGATTTTTATTTTAAACCCTTACCTTCTGTCTTGAAGTCAATACTGTGTATTGGCTCCAAGGCAGAAGAGTGGTAAGGGCTAGGCAATGGGAGTTAAGTGATTTGCCCAGGGTCAC
The DNA here is from genome assembly GCF_016433145.1 of Gracilinanus agilis. Lineage (NCBI taxonomy): Eukaryota > Metazoa > Chordata > Mammalia > Didelphimorphia > Didelphidae > Gracilinanus > Gracilinanus agilis. The sequence continues at coordinate 84,108,725 of NC_058131.1, forward strand.
ACGGCTAGGAAGTGTCTGAGGCCAAATTTAAATCCAGGACCTCCCATCTCTGGGCCTGGCTCTCAATCCACTGAGCCACCCAGCTGCCCCCTAAAATTAAATTTTTTTGAGAAAGTTGTTTGACAATGTCTGAAGTTTATTTCTAATACTATTATATGTTTTTAAAAATATTTTCCACATATTGACAACAAAAACTAATAAACAATTTTGTTTAACCTGTTACATAAGAAGTCCCCAAATTTTCCTTAATTTGCTTAAACAGAGAAGTCAATTCAAATTAGTTATCCAATATTCTTAAACAGTCAGATAAAACAAAGTTCATATCATCATCATTTGTCCTTAAAAGAATAAAATCATTTTTAAAAATAAGGACAGAGGGAAAAATAGAACTCACCCTACAGTTTACATTTTAAATATAAATAATAAGTTTTACTCTGAAATAATTTGAAAATGGGGCAGCTAAGTGATACAGTGGATAGAGCACTGGGCCTGAAGTCAGGAAAACTCATTGTCCTAAGTTCAAATCTGGCCTCAGACACTAGCTGTGTGATCCTAGGCAAGTCACTTAATCCTGTTTACCTTCGTTTCCTCAACTATAAAATGAGCTGGAGAAAGAAGTGGCAAACCACTCCAGTATCTCTGCCAAGGATATCCCAAATGGGGTCACAAAGAGTTGAACATGACTGAAAATAAAATTGAAAATGATAAACTGATGGTAGAATTTTAGAAAATCAATCCATTTTATCCTATTACTTGACCAAGTCATACTTTAATATTAAAAAAATTTTAATGACACCAATCCTATAACTTCTAACATTGCAAAGGAAATAAAATTTTAGATCAAAATAAATCCTCTCACAAAGAAATGGATTCCAGAACCAATCAAATGTCTCTTCTTGTTTCATAGAATAAGCTGGGCCTCTGATTATTCCATTAAAACTAGATTTCTAGAAAAGGGAAAGTTGACAATATATGTAAGCTGGGAAAATTAGAGCTGAGAGTTAAATAATAGAAATGCCTCTTTCAGTTAGATCCATGATCCATTAAGTCAGTTTTTTCTGACATTAATAAATAAGGATGCTTTTTGTATGACAGAATGGCTATCCTCTCTAATATCGGCTTGAGAAGTTTCAGAGGTAACAGCTCCAAATATCAGATCTTCCTTTAATAACACACAGTGAATCTATTCTTCCTCAATTTCTCTCAACTTGAGAGTATTTTTCACTTGTAACAATCTTATTTAAGTATGAAATTCCAGAAGCTTACCACTTGCTGTATAAAACTTCCTCTACTGTTTCTTCAAGAGAAGTTACTCCTACCGTACCTATTAAAATCCATACACACTGTGTCATTCAGTGTAATTCTTCTGTGTCCTCCATAGGGAAATCTAGGAATCTTATTAGATATACTCCCTATATATCTTTTATGTCACATAACACACAACGTCCCTAGCAATATGCTACAGCACTATGGTGTAGTAAATAGTGTGTTCAATGTGAAGTCAGGAAGGCATGGATCTCATATCTCTGAGCCTATCGATAGGCAAGTCAACCAGTCTGAGCTTCAATTCCTCATTTGTCAAAATGGGTATAAAAATACCTATAGTACCTAATTCACAGGATTATCCTGAGGCTCAAATGTGATATAATCCTAAATCACTAAGTAAATATCAGCTATTATTATTATAACTTATGCCTATCATCATCTCTCCATTGCCCTTTGGGTCACCAATAGTTTTGATTTTTCAAATATTGTGAATGTTCCAAGACTCACAGCCACAAAATATCACCAAAAGAATACTGATATTTGAAAAATGGGTTACTCCTGGGAGGATTTATATGACCTGCAGCAGAAGAAACTGAACAGAACCAGAACACTGTACACATTAATAGCAATACTGCATGATGATCAACTGTCAATGACTTAGCTATTCTAAGCAACACAATATTCCAAGACAATTCCAAAGAACTTATGATGAAAAATGCCATCTACTTCCAAAGAAAAAAACTGATTGAGTCTGAATGCGAACCAAAGCATACTCTTAAAATTTTTTTTTGGTTTGTTTTCTTTCACTACATGACTAATATATATTACCAAGCTGCACATGATAATCTACATCAAACTGCTTGACTTCTCAGGGAGAGAGAAGGGAGGAAGAAAGAGAATTTAGAATTCAAAAATTTTTAAATACAAATGTTAAAAATTATTAATGGAAATTGTTAATTGGAAAAATAAAAAAATTTCCCTTTAACAATGAAGTATATCTGAGGCCCTTGAAACAGAAGGAAACCACTAACACATACAAAAAAGAAAAAGGTTATTACTATGTTAGAAAGCAGATTAGGATCATTGAAATTACTGCCTTATTCCCAACATAAATCTAACCCACTATCTTTTTTATATTTAATTCTATGTCTAACTCTTTGTTGATCTGCAATGCCTATTTGAGATAGGTACACTAACAAATTAATCCAAATGGGCTGCCCATACAATTTCATATATCATGGTCTGGACTCCATCTATTTGTTTTCCTATGTGGACTTTGGGCAATCATGGATCTAAGGAAACTTTACTTTTCTGGCACTTGATAAAATCAGCAAAATATCATCCACAAAAAGGAATAGGTTTTCTAAGCAAGACTAATTTGCAATAAGTCTTTTGAATGCTTCAGTGAAATAATGAAACATGTTACCCACTTCCTGACAGAGAAGAAATGGATTCAAGGTAAAGAATAAGATAAAAATTTTAACATGTTCAATGTGCAAATTTGTTTTGCTTGACTATGCATATTTATTTGTTACAGAGGTTTTGTTTTCCCTTTTTCTCCCCTGGGGGAGGGGAGTGAGAAAGAAACATGTTTGTTAAATAGGGGAGAGGACAGGAAATAAAATAAATGCTTTCTAAGGGATGGGATGAAATACAAATTGCTTTCCAAGTTTTTTGAAGAATGCTTAGTAGTTATGGAGAAAAAAAATGTGGAGGGAATAGTGGTAATAACATAGCAATGGAGAGAATCACTGGTAATATAACAAAGACCTCAAATTTGGGGAGGAGAAGTTTAAACCTTTACTTTCTGTCTTAGTAACAGCTCTTAAGACAAAAAGGCAAGAGCTAGGCAAATAAGATTAAGTGCATTGCCCAAGGTCACATGTTAACCCAGGTTCTCCCAACTCAAGTCCTGGCACTCTGTCCAACTTTGCTACCCATGACCACAGGTTCCAGGATCAGTTTTGGCCCAAGTTTCTTCACTCTTCCTTTTCAACACTCCACTCTCCCAAAGCCTACCTCAATTATGAATATTAGTCTTTTTACCCTCTGGTCTCTGTCCTCAATCCACTCAGCTGCTAAAGGCTAACCAGCTACAGCAATATGGAATATGAACTCAAATTCCAATCTAACGAATGATTGCTACCATAATATAGAAGAGAGTATATTCTATTCTTTGTCTCTTCTAAGTATAAAAAGAAACTTGAAAAACCCTGCTATATCATCATTTGGTCCATCACTATTAATGACATTTTCTCTATGAAATACTTCACCTTAAACTGTTTTTTCTAGTCCCTATGAACAAAGTTAGATAGAGTAAGGGTATATTTGCTTGTTTCTTTAAGTGTTCTAAATTTAATGAATATCAGAAAAAAAAGAACATTTCCATATAAAAAAGAACATTCCAATAAAACAGAAAAAGATGATTTGCATGTGGAAATGGGAATATCTTAGCATAGTTTTTCTTTTTTTTTTTTTTTAAGTATGTAGGTTCAACATGTTATTTCAAAGCCATCCTACTTATTTGATTTCTTCTGAATTTCCTTCGGTTCTCCTATATACATTTTTTTAAATGCTTCAAAGACATTTTCTTTCTTTTCTTATTTTTGGAGAGGTAACCCTATTGCTAGCTTTCCTCCTACCTTTAAATAAAAGAAAAACACAATCTTTATAATTTATAAGCATTATCAGGCAAAACAAATCCATACTTTTTTATTAATCTTATATTTATCAAACTGAATGAAGTATTCTTAGTAGAGATTTAAAAGCCACTCAAAATTTTATTCTGCCTGCTGTTTTTAAAGAGCAGTATAGCTGATCTACGACAAAATAGATGGCTTCACACAAAGCCTCAATTTCTTGGCCAAGGTCTTATATTTGATATCAAATAGTACAAAAACCAAAAAGAAAAGAAAAAAATAGGGTATTTAATGAATATTTATTATTTTCTTCATAAAAAGCATTAAACAATCTGTAATAATGGCTGTATCTTAAATTTCAAAACTATATAACCTATCATCTCTTATCTGTTTTATCATCAGTCAATAATGCAGTTCAGCCATAGAAGATAGTGCCAATTCAGTCTTGAGGCTGCCAATACTGCCAACCAGATGAGGCTGTGCTGACAAAGAATACTCCTCAGACCCCCAGAATATAGTTAAAGGGTTGCTGTGGCTTTGTACTTCTTCAGTAAGATCTGGACTAATAAAATGAATCCTACTAAAATCTCTATTCCACACCCATCCAGTTGTTTTGGGGTGCTTTGCCAACTATCTCAGCAATCAGTAAATGTCTATGTCAACCTAGGCTATGCAAATGTACCAGAAACTCTTCACCAAAGCAGTGACGTACTCCTTGAAGTGTATCCCCATATTTGAAAATTATGAATCTCTACATCTTGCCAGTTCTCTTTTAAGTATATGTTTACACATTTACATATATATGCATGCATGCATGTTTGTATACATACTTGCATGCATATAAATAACTGAAAAAGAAAAAAGTTTTTACATTAAGCTTATGATAACACTAAAAAACTATTAATTATGTTGATTCTCTGGCTTACTGTCTGATACTGGAGAAAGAGAAAAATTATTCTCTAAATCTTCTCTCTGATACCAAGTGAAAAACCTTCAAATCTCTTCCAGGAAACCCTGTTAACCCATTTAGGATGCTCAAGTGATTTGTTACAGTGAAGCATTAACATGCTGTTACTGAGACTGCTTTCGTACAAGTGTTATTCATTCTCCTAGTTATTTTGCAATCACAATTTGGGAAACAGTCTGTAACTCCCTGGATTCAGGGATCAGTGAGCATCTAAATGGTCAGTCATCATCCATCTTTTTCACTTTACCTTCAGCTTCGGATATGCTCTTCATGCCCACAAGATATAAGGGAAGAGAAGGGGACAGCCAGTAGGGCTTTCACTCACCCAATATCTGGCCCATGAAGACCTGCTATGTTTTCCTTCCTTTGAGCCTTTTCTGAGGTTCCCAAGGTCCATCAGTAAACCACATTGTGATCCCAATTTGAATCCCTGGCATTGGGAAACAAAAACTATGACAACATGGTGCCCTTTCTCGTTCTCCTCTCTGTTTTCTTCCCTTGAAAGCCAAAATGTTCCTTTGACTCAACACTGGGGGCTAGTTCCTAAATTCAAAGTAAATGTAAAACTTCCTTAAGATGTTAAGAATTAAAATCATATTTCTATCTTAAGTAGTTTACTATAAATCTGAATTTAAAAATTTTAAATCAAATTTGGGTTTAAGCTTTTTTTGCCCCAGAACAGAATCTTGCAGCAAAGATTATAACTCTATCCTACTCCTTCAACATAAACTTTTGCAACAATAGCCAATAGCAGTCAAGTGAAAGTAAACAATCCAGCAATCTTTGACACTTGAGAATAGATGCCAAAAGATACATCACAAATTTGAAACATACCTTATATCTCATGCAACTATCATTAATCCCACATATACTACAATTGTCCTTACATGTTACATATTACAACCATACTTTAAACCCTCCCCACCATACACAATAATCAATTCACCATTAATATTTACTAAATGGACCATTTTGCATAAATATATAAAAATATAAAAATCCACTAAATTCTCCTCAAGTGGGCATTGTATTTTTGTTTCATAAGTATCAGTGAACTAAGAAACACAAAATCCTACCCTACTTTCTAAATTTTTAAACTTGTAAAATTCAAAGGAAACTATAATTAACAATAATGGCATTTTCATGTATATTTAAAGGCCTTACAAAAAAAATTTCTCCTTTATACTGAATATTTGTGTCACACATACTTCCTTTAAGCTGAAACTATCTAGGCAATGAAGCAATAGCTTTAAAAAAAAAAAACAAGAGGAAATTCAGATAGTAGTAATTGATTTTTATTGCATACTCTCCCCAGCTTTAATTTCATTCTGATATTTTCTGAAATCTGGGGAGAATATCCTAAAGATCAAGATAGGGGGAAAGGGTCTACTTGTATAAAAATGTTTATAGCAACTTTTTTGTGGTGACAAAGAATTGGACACTGAAGGGATGTCCTTCAATTAGGGAATGGTTGAACAAGTTGTGATATATGATTATAATGGAATACTACTGTGCCATAAGAAATGATAAAAAAGGACAATCAACAAAAAAACCTGTTAAGATGAAGCCATGCAAAGTGAAGTGAGCAGAATCAGGAGAACACTGTACACAATAAAAGCAATAAAGTACAATGATCAATCTGAATGACAACTATCTACCAGCAACACAAGGATCCAAGACAACTCCAAGGGTCTCATGATGAAAAAAGCAATCTACCATCTTAGAAGAACTGAATGAGTTTGAATGGCAGCTGAAGCATGCCATACTTCACTTTATTTCTCTCAATAATTTTTCACTAATGTGATATGTCTTTTTTCACAACATGATAAACATGAAAATATGTATTGTATGATAAAACACGTACATCTTATATCATATTATCTGCCTTCTCAGGAAAGAGGGAGGGAAAGGACAGAGAAAATATTGATCAGATTTCAAAAAAATGATTGTTGAAATTGTTTCCACATATAATCTGGAAAAATATAAGAAATTTCTGGGGGGTAAATATAGTACTAAGAAAAAACATTAATTCTCATGTGTTTAATTGAATATGGTGTTGACACAACTGCTTTAGAAACAGAATGTCTACCTGCCCACAAAAATAGTCAGTTTTCCCTCTCCTTAAAAAAATATATCAAAAACATACAGTCAGTAAAATAAAAAGTTAAATTAACACTTAGACTCACCCTTTGCTACTTTATATACAGAGATGAGTGGCTATTTAAAATAATAAAATAGATTCCCTTTCTTTTCTAGCAGTTTCTAGAATTTTTTAACTACAAGAAAAGTTCACTTCAGTTATCTTCTTTGCCAAGGCATCTCCAAAAAAATTCCATTCTGCTACAGCATAATCTAAGTAAAACTTTTACTAAAAGGCACACTGGTAATCTAATATATTTAAATAACTAACTATAAGATTATGAAAACAAAGAACACTACAGAGACAAAAGAGTTGTCTTTAAGTTGAAACATTTTCAAATATAAATTTCCTCTCGTGCTTTCTTATACTCATATTTGAATTTAACTTGGAAAATTACAGCACAAAATACAAGTTTTGTTTTAACTGGGCACAGAACCATCTTTTCTGGCACTGAAAGGTTTGTGGGGGCGGGATAATAGTTAAATCAGTAATGCCTTTAACTGATAAATGTTAATGTACCTTATTGGTGAACTACAGAACTGGAGGAGATGTTGTGGTCTAGTCTATCAACTGAAATGTTTTCCAAACAAAAATCCTAATAATTTTAAAAGATTTTCAATTTCGTATTGTAAATACAGCATACAAGGAACTTTATGGCTGTGTGTCCGACATGTTAGTCTAGGGCTAACTGATACAAAATTTTTTAAACTGCTGAATGTTTTCAAAGTAAATAATATAGTAAGACAAAAATGGCAAAAGGCAATGAAATAATGAGGTGGAGCTGGTTCCTTTATTAAATAGATATCATTCTTACACATCTGTCAAAATACTATGAAGTTATAAACAAAAATTTGCCTCAAAAGCATTTTCTAATTCTTCTAATAACTGACATTTGCTTTTTGCCAAAGAGAAAAAAATGGAATCTAGCATAAAGGCCACTTTCTATAGGAACCCCTCATCATTGCCCACCAAATCAAACTCAGCTTCTTCGATGGTGCAAAAATTTGGAACTAGCCAAACAAACTCGGATGACCGAGACTCCTTTCACTTTAAGGTAAGGACGCACTTTAAAAAAAACGAGCCTTCACCAGCACCAGTTATTGCTGCTTATCCTTAGGCTCAAAAACCTTTAACAAACCCCAAACAGTGGGCGGCTCTACCTGGCAATAATAATAGCTGTAGCAATGGATGCTAGTAACTAATGCCTTTGAGTCTCCTTGCACTTGAAGGATGTACTTAAAAAAACCAGAACCAGTCATTACTGTTAGCCTTATTCTCTAAAATCTTTAACAAACCCCAAACAGTGGGCGGCTTTACTAGGCAATAATAAACTGAGGGAAGGGATGCTAGCTCTTCATGCAAGAAAATAAGAACCTCTCAGCAAAAGTGGAGGAGCGAGTACCAGCCCAAGATCTTCCACTTAGATACGGGCCTCAGCTAAAGACCAAAGCAATTAGGCCAACGGGCACTCAATAACAAAAACAAAATGCAAACCATTTTTTTTCCAACCTCAGCCAAGGCTGACAATATGCAAACATCCCCCACCCTGGAAATGAATCCCGTGGGTAAATGAGTATTAGGGAGTCAAGCGTCTTCCTTTTTGTTAAGCCAAAGAGATCTGGAGGGGCTTAACAAAGGCTTCACCCCCTCAATCTCACCCATTCCCCAACTGGGTTGCACAAAAAATAAATAAATTTAGGCAATGAAATCCATATCCCAAAGCCAGAAAGCCTGGGCCAGTGGGGGGGTTGAGGGAAATAGACACCCATCCTTGCTCAAGGCGGAGCTCCCGCCCGCTGCAGAGAGGAGCTCCCTGAGGGCTTGGGGGTAAGGGACTCAGTTTTGGGGGTCGGGGGAGGGAGGGAAAGCCAAATGGGTGGGTTGGGGTAGCCGCGCTTTGTTACCGGCTGAGAGTAGCTTCGGCCGCCTCCCTCGCCCCCGCCCCGGGACGCTGACTCCCGGCGGCTCTCGCCCTCCTCCGCCGAGTAGTCGATCTCGCCCTCCTCCGTCTTGAGGCGCTTGGCCTGGCTCTCGTACTCTCGCTCCTCGTAGGGCTCGCCAGGAGACGAGGACGAGGAGGACATGGCGGCGGCCGGCCGGCCAGCCAAGCGGGCGCAGCGGTGGGACGAGGGGCCCGGCTGGGCCGGGCTGGGC